>NW_027497051.1:0-213172 GCF_021521415.1 Bidens hawaiensis | reverse complement strand
TGGCAACTTCGGCCTCCGCCGCCTGCTGCTTCTCCCGCGCAGCTTGGAGCTCATGCCCGCGCTTAATATAGGCGGTGTTGGCACTTGCTCGGTTTTCGCTGAGCTCCGCCTGGAGTTTCTCAGCTCGTGCGCGAGCATCAGAAAGGTTCCAGGCGGCCACCTTAGCCTCTCGCTGGGCTTCCACAAGAGCATCGCGTACTTTAATATAATCACGACGAAGCTCCTGGGAGGCAGCAAAGAAAGCCGACCCAGCGAAAATATGGTCATTCAGCAAGTCCGCGCGGGTGCGCTCCTCCTGATACCTCCTTTCAGTAGGAGGCACGGCATGGGCCCAGAAGTCCTCGCATACGCCCATGGATTGGAAGGAACTGTCTTCATTAATGTTCCATCTCGGGCGGTAAACGTGGTCACTTCCCTGCAAAACACAAGAAATGTTCTAAGTCATAAAGCATACTTATATGGAGGTACGCGCAGCGGAGCAACAAATTAAAACATACCTGCGGGGATGAAGCAGAAAAGTCAGCGCCAGCCCCACCAGAAGTCTGCGTTGCGAACTCTTGCGGCATCGCAGGGCTGGCGCGGTCTCCCAAGGAGTCTTCAGCTTGAACCCCCTCATCCTCCTCATCTTCTTCAATAGGCCTCTTCTCCTGCGACCTGGAAGGTTCCAAACCAGTCTCGCGGGGAGGGCTGCGTGTAGGAGGAGGCGAGGGAGGTCTCGACGCCGCCAGTTCGGCGCGCAATACGTTTTCCTGCTCCTTGGTAATCCCAATAAGGGGAGACTCACCACTAGCAGGAGCAGGAGCAGAACCAGCGGCGCCGGGAACGGCGCCAGGAGTGTCACCAGCAACTTGTACGCCAGCTACAACTCCTATGAACAAATCAACAAGGAAAAATGGTTTATGACTGAATCCAAAAGAAAAAAATCAGAGGACAAATGTGCAAAACATACCTTGGCGCAATTCTGTTCGCAGCGGCGAACATCGCCATAAAGTTCATTCTACCCTTTTCAGAGGGTAGAACAGGGGACTCCGAAGCAGCCCCCGGCGCAGCCTCAGCACCTTGTGGCGCCTGCGGCTGATCTGCTACAGTCGCCGGTTCTGCAAACAGTCAAAGGAGCAAAGGTTTAATAACAATTCAACCAGATGAAGACAAGCAAAGTATACCTGTTGCAGGCGCGGCACTGCTTCTCTCTTCAGCCGCGCGAACGGAGGAGGTGACGCCACCATACCTCAAGTGGACAGGAGGTCTGCCCACTCTCACAAGCAGGGAAGCTAAAGAAACCTTGGTGGTAAACACCTGGGTTTCCTTAGGTCCCTTCGTTTGAGCATGGGGATGAGCGACAGGGGTGTCATCTTTCTTCTGTTTCTTACTGGCCCCTACGCCAGATTTCCCCTTAGCTTTGCGCTTTAATAGGGGCGCCTCCTCTTCCTCCTCCTCCTCTTCCGCGAGCTCCAGCTCGTAGTTTTCAAGCGCATCTGCAAAAACAACCAACAGAACTGTTAATAAACTTGGGTATTCTAAAGGAATGAGCATAAGTGCGAAGGCTTACCAGGCGCGTCACTGTCAAAGTCAAATTCCAGATCCACTGGGATGAACATGTCATCGAAGCGATCTGGGAAACCAACCTCCCCAGCGCCAAGCGCGACGGAGCCACCCTCCACTTGATCATCATAAGCGGCAAGGAGGTAATCCTTGGTGACTGCGCAAAAACAAGTCAAGGGATATCAGCAAAAGAATTATGTTCGCGCAGAAAAAGAAACAAAGCAATGAAATAAACTTACACAACCCGTCGACTTGGATAACGGGCTCAAGCGCGCTGTCGGCCCATAGCTTACTCATGCCGACCCCCACCAGCGCCTCCTCGCGAATTTTCTTCGCGGGGGATGGTTCGGCGGTCAGTTTCTTAACCCAGGCGCCAGTTGGGTTCTTGAGGACACCCTCATCCGCAGGCGCAGAAGAGATAGAGCGCATGGTCATACGGATGGGTATCACACCAGCCCTAATGTAGAAGAACCTCTCAGACCAGTCATGAAGGCTCTTGAATGAAACAGTGGAGCACTTCACCTTCTGACTGCGAGGAATAAAAGAGATCCAATTGTCTTGGATCTTGGGCTTGTAAAAATACTGAAAGCGCCGAGGAGTCGGCTCCTCGCGCTGGGATTTGCACATGAACTCAAAGTGAGTCACGCGCACGAGTCCAAACGGATGGACTTGGGATATATGAATCCCATAGAACTTCAGCAGTGCACCCACAAACCTTGTTATCGGGAGACGAAGGTTGCAGTTGGTGAAAAAGTGGCTATATAGGGATATATAGCCGGCAGGCGGGTCCGCCGCCGTTTGCCCGGACCTAGGCAACATGCAGCCAAACAGGGTGGGAAAGCCCTGAGAGGCGATGAGGCTGTCGAGATCGGCCTGCTTCAATTTGCAGAGATTTCATTCCACCTTTTGGTGGCCTTGGTCCTCCCTACTTCCTCCGATGTGGTCTCAACAACCCTCTTCCCTTTCCCCTTTTGCTTTAGTGTCGACATCACCACAGATTTAACACGGCGTCTTCGAGAGGCAATAGAGGTGATTGAGGGGCTAGACGAGTCTGAACTATCAGACATACAACTGCAGCAGCAGATATTCGAAAAATCGAAAAGATGAAAACTAGAAAATCAGAATGTGAAAGGCAGAAACTCGAAAATTAGCAACAATGAAGATAAAGATAAAAAATTTCCTAAGGGCCTGCTTTTATAGGCCCAGGAGAGAGAAAAGTGTAACTGCTGGGATTTCACGCGCCCCCACTCACAGGTGTAAGCCAACGAGGGCGCGGCACGTGTCCCTAACACTGTTGAGGGGACATAAAAACGTAACGGACCTGCCACGGAGCAGAGACGCGCCCCCACTCGCAGGTGCAAACCAATGAGAGCGCGACACGTGTTCAAGACAGCTGTGTGAGGGGACATGAAAGGCAACTGTAGCACCTCGAGCACACGAAACGTCTGACACGTTTACGGCGCACGTCACCACCAACTAACCACGTGTTTGGACCCTTCGTTTCAACCAAATGGATAGAACTTCGCGCAACGATGGAAACAACCAAGAAAACGACAAAACCCCTTTTAAAAGACAAAAATCAGTAAGTCTAATATCCATCTTACCGCGCTCGCGCGAGATAAGACACACATTAGACTGGGGGGCTTGAAGAGGTATGTACCCGCCTCAACACCGAGCAAGGCGGGTCAACCCACAAGATAAAGACATTATGAAGGCACAAAGCCAAAACCTATACGCATGGCGCATACAAAACATGCTCAGGCATCATATGCCCAGGCACACATATGCTCGCGCATCGCATATGCGCGCGGCGCATCAGCGCGCGGCGCATATCACATGCCCGTGCATATCACATCTGCCCAGGCACACATATGCTCGCGCATCACATATGCGCGCAACGCATCAGCGCGCGGCGCATATCACATGCTCGTGCATATCACATCTGCGCATGAAATATCTGCGCGTGAGAATAAAGAGAAGACCTCGCGCATCCTCAGGGTGGGCGCATATCATACGTGCACATAATCAACCTCGTCCTTATCCAAATCAGGATTAGGGCAACCTTGATTGTGCACATCAGACAACCTTCCAGAAGGCATCTTTTTAAGGAGAAAGAATATGCTGATGTTGACAGCTGCCAAATGAAAGGTCGACAACTCAGCATGACACATGTGTTACCACGTGATTACAACCAACGAGAAAGCGCCAGGTGTCCCAGAGGACACGTGGCGCAGTGCGATTGGAGGAGGCCAACGAGGTTGAGCCCAATCAGTGGAAATCCTAGCATTATAAATACAGCATCAACTCCACTTTGATGACATTCATACTCAATCATTGACAGTTACAGGCAGTGATATTCATATTCAATCATATTGAATTACATTCACTCACAGTCAGTTACAGACAAACACAATCTCACAATCAGAGGGTATTGAGCTATTAAGCAATACTCTTGAGATTCCCTTACAGACATTATTATCTTCTCCACAAATATACTGATTCTCACGCCGGAGGGTTACCCCAAAGAGGACCCCTCTGTCCCTTTCTGAGGGGTAAGTAACGGCGCTGTTCATTTTGTAGGTGGAAGAACACAGATCCAGAAGAACCATCGGTGAAATAGTATAATAAAACCCGAGGAAAGTAGATCTGCTACCAGTGAGTAGATCCACGTTTCTTCACTGCTGAATTTATGATCACATATTTATAAATTCTTAACGCCCTGCTTGCGGTGCGCACATATAATGTATATATGTGTGAACCCTTGGGTGGGCAAAAGTAAAATTGCACTAATTTTGACGTTATTTTACTAATCACGTGAAAATAACGTTAAAAGTGGCGGAAGGTTAATCAGGCATCATGTGGTGGCGTTGATAGCCGAAAGACAAGGGCACATGCACCAATCAGCCGGTGTCCCGATGATTGAGTGTTATGTGTCTTATGTCCAAGGCTTGATTCAAAACTACTATCGAGCCGGGGGTCCCACCGGAAGCAGCCTCTCTATCCATATGGGATAGAGGTAAGGCTGTCTACATCTTACCCTCCTCAGACCCTACCATAGCATTGCTATTGGTGGGATATACTGAGTACGATGATGGTGGTGATGATGATATTTATAAATTCTTAAATAATAGTTTCTTGGTGTCAAGAATCTACATGCTATTTTTTGCTTCAACATCACTCATATAAGTTGTTTTTGTCACATCAAATGAGAAAAGCATTGTCATATTATATTCGATCGAGTTGTTGAATCCACATCAGCAGTCCCATGGTCATGGTCCAACATCTTCTCCTTATTACTAAGCAATTACAAGTTGTCACCCTATCTTTTTAAACTGCATTTAAACAATTTGAAATCATTAAGTTAAAATCATTAAGCAGCATCACTCATATAGTAGTCTTAATGTCTATTTTTCATTAAGGCTGACGTTACCTTAAAGTATTCTTTTGTACTTATTACTTAATGCGGGTCACTAATCCATCAATTGCATAACTACCTTTTTAATGTTCCCTTGACAAATTTCAGGGATTTCTATTAATTACACAAAATTATGTTTTAAACTAAATGATTACATCTTGTAGACCCAAAATATATCATTACGATCTATTCAATTTACCCTTTTCCTGTCTAGTTTTTACAAAAAAATAAATAAATAAAAACAAAAAAAATTGTTGATTATTCGCATAATGTGATTATTTAAACCATCAAAACTACTTTGCATATGAGAACACTTAAATATGTACTGTTTTATTATGTGATATCAATAGATTACATACATACATACATATACATATGATGTATGTAAAATACTTTTGACTATGCATGAATTATTTCTCGTTCATCTAAGAAAGAAAAAAGGTAACTTACTATTAAGTGATGATTAGAATTGGATATATTAGGGTGGGAAAATGATTTGATTAACTAAAACTAGGTTTAATGTTTACTGACAACGACACCAAAATTCACATATTGAAGTTGAAATGACTCAGCCTTATATCTGTAAGATATGAATTTTACACAATTAAAATACGATCATTTTTTTTCCTGTTTATTTAATATTTTATTATTATTGCTATTGATATTATTATAATAATAATTCAAATATAGTTTTAATATGTTGTTTAGATGTTGAGTGTTAGGTTGAACGTAGCTCTTTGGATATGAAAATTTCATCATCTGCTATCATAACTGTTGTTACAAGTCACACGAGATAAAGATATCCGACCCCAATAGAGAGACTTGATTACTTATTGAAATGAAATGCATGTGTTGTGTGCTAGCTATTTACTTTATGAAATATATATAAATACATGCTTTAGCTTCACTCCTACTCCATCCCAATCATTTGATTTAATTACATAATTAAATAAATCAATATAATAGATAGCTAGCTCCAGTCTTACGATGATATATCCAGCCGAAGTCTAGTCCAGTCCTCGTTGAAAATTAATTAATCAGATAAGTCGACGATGGGTGTCTTTGCAAAACCTCAATATCTCTCTCTTTATGTGTTAATCTTTTCATTGGCCTTCGTAATTCTTTTATTCTATACTAATCTCCTCTCTACCACCTCTTGCGCCCGTTATTTTAACTCCATACAACAACCTCCTGCAGGTAATTTATAATCTCTTTCTATATATTATTTATTATATGTATATATATAGTTCTACCTCATGCTCATGCATGCATATATATGTATACATGAATCAATGGTTTTTTTTTTTTTTTGAAAAAATAGGCGTTGATAGGAACTCGACTACGGAAGATGATAGACTTAAGTCCATTGTAGATGACAGATTCGTGTTTGATCCGGATGAATGCAACGTTGCTAAAGGGAAATGGGTCTACAATTCGTCATTTGAACCCTTGTACACCGACCTCTCTTGCCCCTATCTTGATAGGCAGGTCTCGTGTGTTAAGAATGGCAAAAATAATACTGATTATCGTAAATGGGAGTGGCACCTAGATGGTTGCATCCTTCCCAGGTAATACGTACGAATTCATATATATATATATATATATATATATATATGGTTAATTTCTTTCTCACTGCTTTTATAATTTTATTATTGTAGATTTGATGCAAGACTTGCACTTAACAAAATACGAGGAAAGAGGGTGATGTTCATAGGAGACTCGTTACAAAGAGGCCAATGGCAATCTTTCGTTTGTTTGGTCGAATTCCTCATACCCAAAGATCAGAAATCAATGCGTCGAGGAAAAGTTCGTTCCGTCTTCAGAATAAAGGTATTAATGAATAGTTGGTTCAAGCTTTAAACAACCGTACGTGTCAAATGTTAATTAACGTCCGTCCGGTTGATATGAACTTACAGGATCACAACACGACTATTGAGTTTTACTGGGCACCGTTTCTAATAGAGTCAAACACAGATTTAAAAATAATAGGAGATCCAAAGAAGAGGATAGTGAAAGTGGACTCCATAGAGAAACATGCCAAACACTGGGCAGGAGTTGATGTGCTTCTTTTCAACACCTATGTTTGGTGGATGACCGGCTACAAGCTCAAATCATTGTAATTTGTTTCTTTTCCTTTATTGGTGGTTTAAAAATATCATCCTTTTTTATAGGTGATTTCCGAAAGTAGGCAGGCAAGCCATGAAATGGGAAGCGACTTTTAGCATAGTTATTGCAGGGGAGCGACTTTCATCATGTTTAATGAAATATATATGAATTTTATATACTTGTAAGTTGCTCCCCATGTAAATGTAATGACAACCACTTTGTTGAAACCGGTGCTTAATTACTTCTACAATTACTTCCAATAATCGCCTACAGCTTCGGATGATTTCTACACCACCTATAAACGCATAATATTTTGTTTTGTTTGTTTGTATTAGATGGGGTTCTTTTGCCAACGGTGAAGATGGTTATGAAGAACTAGAGGCTCCGGTTTCCTATAGAATAGCTTTGAGGACATGGGCAAACTGGATTGACTCAAACATTGATCAAAACAAAACACGCGTTTTCTTCACCACCATGTCGCCTACTCATCAAAGGAGCGCGGATTGGGACAACAAAGGTGGGATAAAATGCTACAATGAAACCGAGCCCGTGAAGAAGAAAGGGCATTGGGGAAGTGGATCAGACAAGAGGATGATGAGTGTGGTGAGCAGTGTGATGGGGAAGATGAGGACCCCAGTAACTTTGATCAACATAACACAATTATCAGAATACAGAGTGGACGCCCATTCATCCGTTTGGACAGAACTCGGAGGAAAATTATTGACCGATGAGGAAAAGGCCGATCCGTTAAAATTTGCAGATTGCATACATTGGTGTTTGCCGGGAGTTCCTGATACTTGGAATCAGATATTTCTCGCATCTTTGTAAAAGTAAGAAAGAACAATTGAAATTTTCACCTCTTAATGACAGCAAATGTTTTTACCTTTTTGGATTTAAGATTTTGCATAGCTTGGAATTGGGCCGATCTTGTTAGTGAGTCAAAAAAGAATTAACTGTAAATGTGCTTATTACGTTACATTGTTCTTTTATTTCATCATGAAATGTTAGTTTGGTTTTTCCCATTTTAATCATATCAATTAAAGTTAAAACTAAACATAACATAACAGAACAGAATGAAAGTTTGTAGAAAGTGTATACATATGGAATAGAGCTTACCACCAGGAAGTTTATATAAATAACAGAACAGGTGTTTGATATGATTATAAATTATATCTACTTGTTTTGTTTACCAAACAAAGCATAATATATCCTATGAAGATATGTTTTATCAAATCTTAATGGAGAAAGAATCTTGATGAGTGTTTTGTGGGTAATGGGTTGGCTGGTTGGTCTACTTTTATGAAAACAAATCCTCTAAAACACCCTGGCAAATTGATAAGTGAATATAAATTTGAACTCTTAGCAAGGTTTATCATGAGAAAGAAGAGACTATGTCGTCTACTTGTTTGATAAACCATAGTGAAAATAGGTTTATAAAATGAAAATGTCTATAATATAAAATCACAGCTAGCTAGCTCATAACAATGCAATATATTAACTAACTGCATTTCAAAACTTGAAACCTCATCTGTTGCAGCTTCCACTCATTATCAGCTGCTGGTTTCAACCCAAAAACCTTTCTCTCCGCTCTATCTGTGTTTTTCATGAACCGACTTGTAGAGTATATGTATATATATTCTTAGCCCGCCCTTGAGCTTTTCATCAGCACATTACTGCTGAAAATGCGCAGACAGACACATGTTAACAAGATGAAGATTTGGAAAAAGAAAATTATATTATTAGATTATCAGTAAACTAACATTTGTCAACGAATATGATACATACCTCCAGGTCCCAGGATGGGGAATTAGGTCTCAATGTATTCAGGGAAATGGGCCTTCCCCAGATACACCTGCTGCATCTCCTCCTTCCAGATCTGCATCACCAAACCAAATGTGTTATATTCAAATCATTGCGTAACTAATTAGGAAGAAAAACTGAGGTACAAACCACATCTCTGAATTCAAGTCGGATATGGGGAACATTTGTCTTGTGAATATCATTTCCATCTGGTCCTCTCTTGAAGTATTGCGGGCCAATCCAGTGAGACTGCATATTACAATTATTAAGAATTAAGAAAATATTAATTCAAACTTCTAAAAATACTAATGTGGAAAATAATATTACCTTCAAAACATGTGAGAAACCTGATTGTACTGAATTCCAGGCAACCTCACAAAGATCACATGAACTCAACTTCCAAACCTATAATCAAATCCAATATATTTAAAGCCCAAATTACATAATAATAATAATAATAATAATAATAATAAGCAAGAATGCTTACAGAAGCAGCAACACTGTAGTCTTCCACCAACGGTTCCTTTGTGAGGTGGATTTGCAAAGGATCATCAGTGGATAGTGACACATTAAGGCCTCGTAGAAAAAACAATGGAAACGGGTTGCGATGATAATCCAAAAATAGCGAGTTGTTGCTTAATGGAGACATCGCAAGACCAATCTGTGAACGACATAATACAGACTTTTTGTAATCATACAAAAGTTAGACTATAACTAAAACAATATAATGTTTCTGTTACCTGAGCAAGGTAGTAAAGATATTGTAGAACAGGAGATTTTCTGAGATTAATTCCATGTGCAATATTATGAGTTGTAAGAAATGAAGCAGCTAAATGGTCAATGTCACCCGCCTGTAACAGTAAACAGTCAACTAACACTTAAAGCCTGTTATGATACTCCATACGCGATATTAAGACTTTACCTCCCCACAATGAGGACGGAATCTGATGGTTGTCATGCCCTTTGATTCACGAAGCTGAAATGAAGTCGAAGATTATTAACATTTAACACATGTATGAACAATTAAAGAAGTTAATTTAATTCACATTTCATACACATGCCTTATTTAAGGTATAGAGATTTGCATAACAATAATAAACGTAGTATGAGAAAGCGGGATTGAATATATTTGTCCATTGAGCGGGTGTCGGCATGTGCTTGGTGGGACGCCTTTCTGGTTTGCTTTCATCATCCACCAAATCCAATCCCACCACCTGTAGTTATAAAACAAATTGCAATTATAACACCTAGAAAAGTTAAAATAATGAAACTATAAACCATGAGTCGTACCTGTTTTAAGAAAACATGTAACTGAGGATGTGAGTCAGGGTCCACAGCGACCTCGAAAAGCGGTAAGAAGATATTATCCAGAATGGTCTGAAAAGATGTAACTATGCCCATCTCCTTGTATATATTGTATAGTCGGGGCAGCTAGGAGGTCGACAAGTCAGCACGGATATATTAGTATGAAAACTAATCATCAATGTTTATCTTATAACTAATGAGACTGGTTAAACTTTTGTACCTGAATCAACCAGACAACATTCTCACTGTACAATTCGTTATTCACGATCCAACTTGCCAAGTTGTCCCACTCACTTTGCTTCCTTCCGTATATAGATATTCTGTATTCAGCCATCTATCAAGGAATATAGGTTTAGATATTAATCAAATTTCTAGCAGGATAAAAAATTTGCCAACTTTGTCACGAAAGTCAGCAAGTTAGGAAACAACTGTTTATTGCATTGGCGCGCTTGTATGTATCATTCTAGAAAGAATGGAAAACAAAATTTGAATTGAAGAGGAATGTGATAACGCGGGGGGAAAATATACAGACATTTTAAAATGTTTTAAACTTTTACAAGTCAAAACTCACTTGATATTTACTCGCATCAAGATCTGCAAAGACTTGCTTTGTCAGCTCAGCAAGGAAACGACCTGCAAATATGGTAAGTAAGCATGAGTCAACAAATAATGCATAAGGCGCACACATACCATTCAAATTCAAACTAGTAAAGCTTACCCTGAATCAGATTATCTTGTTTTAAGAAAATCTCCCTAAGCCTACTCTGACCACAGGGGTTGTATTTCAGATTAAATTTATCAAATCGATGAAAAGTGCTCTTGTCCGCATGCATGTCTAATAAATCAACATTCAGGTCATACCTGCATCAAAACAATTTTCATCAGCTAAGTGACAACCTGTCATCAGTGCAGGAGATATTCAAATAAAGTAAAAGATACAAATAAATAATTAGGTTACCCAGTTAAATCCAAGCTCTCAAAGACCTCTTTCAAGGTCAGATATGTACCATCACGAAATATTACAACCTGAAAAAACAGGAAAATAATAAGTAGGCAAGCGGCGTATTATTTGAGCATTGATACACGGGTTAACATTGTGGATGATATCATTTCACGTAGCCAGAAAGAAATCAAGAGCATTACCTCATCGGGTTCTTTTCTTAACTTGGACTTTATGAACCTAAGAAGATGCTTCTGATTCATGCATGCGGAGTGATGGACATGCGTGTCCACTTTACGGACGTTATAAAAGTCACGGTGCGGTGCGCTTTTCTGAGCTAGGAATTCTTTGTCGGCATTTAGCATCAAATGAAGGTTGAATTTCTTAATAAAAGTAAAATTAAAACTCATCAAAAACAAAAAAAACAAAAAAAGAGTAAAATTTAGTGTCAACAAAACTTCAAGACAAAAGTATCCACCTGTTCCAGAAGACCAAGCCGATGATGACATACAGTTCTTGTATTTCCAGCAGCTATTATCTTAAGAATATGATGCAGATCGGTAAAAAATGATGTTGCTAGATTCTCCATTTGGAATGGCATTTAGGCCCTGGTATTGAAAGAAAGAAAGAAGAGATGTTTGATTGATTCGTTGTTCTAAAACAGAAGAGGAGATGATCTAAGTAAGTGAATGGTGAATGAATGAAAAGCTTACATCATTTCCATTGGAGTGAAAGTGTGTTGTGTCTAGATTAGTGTTGTTGTTGTCTTCTTCTTCAGATCCTTGTGCGCTTGGAATTGGAGAGTTAGGAGAAGCAGCTGGTGGATGATGTCCTGTTGGGCCCCCATTCTCTGGTAGAAACAAGTCAAGTCAATTCAATGAATGTTGAAGGTTTAATGAAAATGAATTAGAAGCCCTAGACATGATTGATAGGTAAAACAATCAAGTATAAGTATAAATAATTGGCAGAGAGCTAGCTAGCTGCAGGAAAATTGAATTATAAATAAATAAATAAAATTCATCAATTGATTATTTGAGGAGGAGGATGCGAATGGGTTATGTTACCTTGAGGAAGCGTGGGCAATCCAACCGGAATAACATCGCCGACATTGTTGGCCTGCTGCTCTTGTTTTTGAGTAGTAGTGGTGCTGTAATGGTGTAATTGGTCTTGTCTCTCAATCTCAATCATTTTGGCCAAGTGTAGCAATTGATCTAGGGTTTTACGGTGCATGTAGTAGGCGGATACGGCCACGAATGAGGCTCCGAACAGTGCCGCCATAGCTAGGGTTTGGTTTGATCGTTTACCGGTTAACCACATTTACGACTGGGCAGACTTCCAGCAGAAGTTTAGCCAACACTTCAGCCAGCAGCGAAAGTATACCGAGGAGCAATGGACAATCCTCAAATGCATACGGGAAGAAGATGAATCTCTGCCAAACTTCATCACTCGCTTCAACTCAAAGAAGTTAAGTTTGGGCAATATCAGCGAGGATCTTGTTCGCGCAGCCTTCATCCAGGGCGCGCAGGACCCAGAGCTTATCCGCACCCTAACGGGTAAAGATGGAATGCCATCCACATGGGATGGCATCATGACAGCAGCCAAACGCTATGCGGAAACGGAGAAGCAACTGGGTAGAGACCTTCCGCAGAGCACAAACCTTTACACCCAGAGGACGAGAGAGGACAACGTCCTCACCGCCCGATTGAACAAAAAACGGAAGCAAGGCATTTGGCAGTCAAGGGTAAACTTTGACACCTCATCCGGCTTACAGCACCGATTGGGTGAAAGGGATAATGTAAAGCTGCACCGGAACTCCAGATGGACGCCACTTACCAAAAGCGTCACTGACATATTTGCTACTGAAGAGCTCCCATGGCCAAAGCCTCCAGTAATCCGACATCGTCATGATGCTGATCGGAGCAAGTACTGTGACTATCACAGAACAAAAGGCCACAACACTGAAGAATGCATAGACGTAAAAGACATGGTCGAAATATTCGTCAGAGATGGGACGCTCGCACACCTCGTGGCGAAATAAAAGCTAAGCAGGCAGGCAGGTGCGTGTGGAACCATGGCTGGGGTAAACATGAATAAAAAATCAGCTTCAATATGGAGACTACATGCTGCGTAAAGAACGAGATCCCGAAACAGGTGCGTGTCGGCTCGATGGCACTCCTGTCCCAACATGGAAGGGAGTTCAATTACACAGTTTGCATGTAATCAATTCCAATTTGTACAGAAAAGGCCAAGAGCCACTTCTAATGGAAATGATTCTCTTTCAAACGTCGAAGCTGATGATTTACATTTATACTTTTGTACACACTAATATGCCGGTTTTCACCGCATAATTACAAAAAACGTCATTGCATGGGAAGGCGGTCCTACCCGCACGAACCCAAAAAACATGATAAACCTTCACGCAGGTCAGTTGAAGGGGAAAAAAGTTACCATATGAAAGTGCTGGTCTATCCGCATGAATCATTCGAGGGAACTGCACCAACCTATCAACAACCGCGCGTGGGACGGTTCAAAATTCTTAAGAGGAAAAGGTAAACCTATACGCAGGTCAGATATGGGTAAAGTTATGCCATCCTACTAAGTGCAAGTGACGGGTCTACCCGCACAATCACGAAAGAGGAAGCAAAACTTCACACCTATTATCAGCCACGTTCAAAGGTTAACTTATCCTCAACAGGCAAACCTTCACGCAGGTCAGTTGAAGGAGGAGTTCAATTATTCCATTAAATGAAAGTGCCGGTCTATCCGCATGAATCATGAAAGGAAAATGAACACTAACCTATCAACAACCGCGCGTCGAACGGTTAAAACTATCCAACACTGGTAACGGCATTCACATTACGTGAAGTCGTTGCGTGGGAAGGCGGTCTTACCCGCACGAACCCAATAACGTGGCATACCTTCACGCAGGTCAGTTGAAGGAGAAGAGTTCAATTATTCCATTAAATGAAAGTGCCGGTCTATCCGCACGAATCATGAAAGGAAGATGAACACTAACCTACCGACAACCGCGCGTCGAACGATTCAAAACAAAATTCTTAAAAAGGTAAGAAAAACCTACACGCAGGTCAGGTATGGGTAAAGTTTTGCCATCCTACCAAGTGCAAGTGACGGTTCTACCCGCGCAATCACGAAAGAGGAAGCAAAACTTCACACCTATTATCAACCACGTTCAAAGGTTAACTTATCCTCAAAAAGTAAGAAAAACCTACACGCAGGTTAGATAAAAGTTAAAGTTTAGCGATCCTACCAAGTGCAAGTGACGGTTCTACCCGCACAATCACGAAGGAGGAAGCGAAACTTTAACCCACTATCAACCACGTTCAAAGGTTCTTATTCTAAACACTTGGAAAATTGCTATTTTAAACTAAGTATGCAAGTCATAAGTTTATAAAGCAAAGAATCCAATGAAAGGAATAACAATCGTATATTTCAATGATATATTACAACAGTGGCCGGGTAACTACCCGCCTAAAAGAAATCTATACAAAGCTAAGTCTACCCTAGCAGTGGGAAGGGATCTTCAGGATCAGGCTTCAGGGCCACCTCCGCTTGGACCAGCACCGTCAGAGAGCGGCTGCCCAAGGAAAGCCTTAAGGATGTTTAGCCCATCATCAGCAGCAGCAGCTTCATTCACCTTCTCCACCACTGGATGCGGGAAGGCAGCGTACTGGTTCACAGCTTGGTCATAAGCAGCTTCAGTATTAACATTGAATAAAGGGAAGTTGGAGGGCGGAAAGCCTCTCTCAGCAAACCCTAGACCAAGCAGGAAGCCAGTCTTCTCCCCATCCTCATGAGAAGCGTTGAGGGCTGCGCTCATCGCATCGTCATATGAGGTCTCAGAAAGGACCCGACGCACAACCTACAAAAGAATACAAAGTAAAGAACATTTTCTAATTACGAGCGGAAAGCGTAAAGAAAAAGATAAAGATACCTGAGGCAACGCTTCTCGAAGCAGCCATTGGAGGGTAGCTTGACTTTCTTTGTAAGCACGTTCGGCTCCGCTTTTATCAAGGTTGGCAAGTTGAACTTCCTTGGCGGCAGCCTCTTCGACGCTTTTGAGTTTCCTTTCAGTGCGGTCAAGCACCCCCCTCTGGTCAAGGATCTCCTGCAGCTTCTTGGCATCTTCCATTGCCAAGGCGTCATGAGCATGCTGAAGAGCCTTTAATTTGCATTTAAGCTGCTCATTCTCTTCGCGAAGCGGCTCAGCAACAGCTTCAGCCTTGGCAGCCCTCTCAGTTGAGTTCCGCGCAGTCTCCTTAGCCAGCCGAAGCTGTTCATTCACAGCTTGGGCAGCCTTGGAGCGGGCCTCGAGTCGCGCCTGGACTTCAACCTCGAGGGCCTTGAATGCTCTCTCCTTCTCGGCGGCGGCAGCGGCCAACTGCCGGTTCTCCTCCCGCAGAGCCCGCGTCTCAGATATTTCTTTGGCGCGAGCTGCTTTTAACTTGTCGTTTTCACGACAAAGCAGCTCGACGCGGGGCTGCATCCGGGCTTGGAGAACCCGAAGCTCATTGGTTAGCCTACCCTCCTGGTAGCTAGCCATGGCTTCCCCCAACGCACCATGAGGAGCAGCGTGGCGAGCCCAATCCACGCACTCCACAGGGGTGCGAAGGGTTGTTCCTCGGCGTATGTTCCATCTTGGAACATACACTTCATTGGAATCCGACACTGCAAAAGAAACAAAGGCAGTTAGGAAAAGATGACAAAAATATACAAAGGAAAAAGAACCCTACGTACCTGTAGGGTCAATAACAGGCCGATAGCCGCCAAACCCATCACCTGAACCTAAAGGAAATCCATCCAACAGGTCAGGCAGATGGGAAGGTGGCATAGATCGGCGGGAAGCCCGGCGCGTACCTGATGGTCCGGCCGTCGGTGCCGGTGGCGCAGGTATAGTGGCAGCCGCTGTGGTAGCCATTGTTGGCGTCGCCTCCTCAGCAACAGTAACCGCCGGCTCCGTGAAAGATGCTGTAAAAATTGCACTCACGGCCGGCGGAGACACCTCAGCTGGAACAGCCTCAGGAAGGCTGGAACCAACGGAAGCAGGCGCAGACGCCTGGGTCGACGCCTCGGGAAGGCTGACCGAGCCTTCCCTCATTGGCGGGGGAATACTTGCTCCAACTACACCCGGGAATGCGTCAACATCCACACCTGCACAAGCAAAAGTGTTAGAAAAATTTATTTGAAACAACAAATCTAGACAAGAATTATGGGGGTACTTACGGGGTTTCTTGAGCTTGAACGTACGGACGAGCGGGGGCGAACCCGATGGAGCCGGCCTCTTGACACCGGTAACCGTCGTCGTCGCTGCCTCCCCGGAGGTAACAGCTACAGCCTCCGGAGCGGTGGTCTCCTCACCACCGGGCTTCCCCGCCACCTCTGCACTATCTGACTCCGAGTCAGATAGGACTACCGGGTCGGCCGTAGAGGCCACCTTCTCTTTACCTTTCCCGACGGCAGCCTTTTTCTTCCGCACCAGTGGAGGACCTTCTGCGGATTCCTCAGAAGAAGAAATGTCAACTCCAGCAGCAGGCACAGCATTGAGAGGTTCAGGGTAGAAGATAGGCTTACCTGGCCGTCGGTGGCTCAGGATCTCTTGGCCTGGCGGGTAAACCTCCACGAACCGACCCGCGGTCTGCTCTAAGATGGGCAACTCGTTCTCGTCCAGAGCACGAGTACCCATCCGCGCGGGACCATCTTCCTCCCGCGGGTTCAGGAGCGACTGAAGATCGTTCCCCTCTGAAATCAACAAGAAAGTTAGAAAAAATCGAAGTCAGCAAAATGAAACAAGACGTACCATAAGGGATAGAGTTCGAACCATATTCAAGGACGATCAGAACCTTATCCGCATTCGCCGCCTTCCACACCCGGCTCATCCCCAGCATCACCATCGCCGACTCCGGAAAACGGAAAACCGGGGACTGGACCCGAGATATCTTCGAGAACCATTCCGCCTCCTCGTAGTTGAGGGCGGGAAGGTTCGGAAGCGCCTGGCCATTCTTGAACTTCATGGCGATGGGGATGGCGCGAGCGGATATGAAGAAGAACTCTCTTCTCCATGAGCGAAGACTCCGCTCGGTGGTACAAATCTTTAAACCCTTGATACGGGTTGTAAGAGTGTACCACCCCTGGATGCACCTCCAAGTGTAGAAGGTCATCAGACGGTCAACGAGGGGCTCAAGGCCCAGTATCCGGCACACCCACTCAAAGTGCCGGACCTTGGCAATGGCCATGGGGTGCACCTCTGTCAAGTGCACACCGTGCCTCTCCAGGACACGGTACACAAACTTTGTCAACGGAAACCTAAGGTTTCCGTAGACAAAGAATGCAGCATAAACCCCGATCTTGCCACTAGGGGCATCGTACACAGTATGGTGGGGTTCAGGAAACTCAGGCTCGAGAGACTCGAGCATGAACTTCCTGACGATATACTGGTACAGATCGACAGGAAGAGAGCACTGGCATTCGCCAGCAGTCTTCTGGTCATCAGCATCAAGAGAAGACATGGTGGAAGAAAGATGAAAAGAGATTTCAGGGTAATGCTTTACTGAACAGAAAAATTCGCCGGAAATTACTTGAGAAGAAGAGATGAAAGTGAAAAGTGTGAATTGCAAATAACCCTCTCCCCCTTTATATAGTAATCGCAATTAATGCGATGAATTTAATACGGAAGAGAGAGAAATCAAAGGTGCAATGAAACTAGGACGCGTGGCAAAAGCAAGCTGGCAACATCTGTCACAAGGACGTATGCCAGAGATTTCGCGGCTACGCGCCCGAAATCCCGTGCCCACGCGCCTGAAAAAGCAACTGGAATGACCATGTTCTGTCACGTCACCATAACTCCCTGCACGTCCTGACACAGTCAGAAGAAACCGTCGCACGACGTTTCAGAGGTTTGGACTTATCTTTTCACCAACTCTTCGAATTTCAAAATTCAAAATTCGAAAATATTAAAAAGTAAGCGGGAAAATACCCCTTACCCCTTGGCAAGCAAGTAACCGTAAGACGGATGCGGGTACAGTGTAAAGGCAAAACCCTTCACATACCTAGCACCCGCAGGGAATTGAAGCCAAATAAACCTTGGCAAACAAATAACCGTAAGACGGCTGTGGGTACAGTGTTAAGGCAAAACCCTTCACATACCTAACACCCGCAGGGAATTGAAGCCAAGAAAACCTTGGTGAACAAGTAACCGTAAGACGGATGCGGGTACAGTGTTAAGGCAAAACCCTTCACATACCTAGCACCCGCAGGGAATTGAAGCCAAGTACCTCGGCAACCAAGTAACTATAAGACGGGTGCGGGTACAGTGTAAAGGCAAAACCCTTCACATACCTAGCACCCGCAGGGAATTGACGCCAGGAATACCTTGGAAGTAAAGTAACCGTAAGACGAGCACAGGTACAGTGTTAAGGCAAAACCCTTCACATACCTAGCGCTCCGCTGGGAATTGAAACCAAGAAGGATCTTCTGGGCAATGCTTGCGGAAACGGAAATAACATCCCCGCATAGCGGGAACGTCGAGAACTACGTTGTTTGAAGCTCCAAGATGGAATTGGTGGTCTTAACATAATTGATCACTATGTTCAAAACTACCAAAACCTCATGGAAAATACATACAACTGGGACTCAATGCTCCTGACTTGCGAGGAGGTTACAGACCTACCCGCATCATACCCAAAGACCAAGCAGGAAACTCGGGCATTTCTGCAAGTGACAAGGACTTCCGCGGAAAGAATCTCCATGGAAAACCTTACAAAACCCTTTTCAAAACCCTTTGCTCAAGTCCAAAAGTTCACCTCATTTTATTAAACACTCATGAGAAGAACATTGGACTGGGGGGACTTGAAGAGGTAGGTCCCAGCAGAGCCCAGTTGGACCCGCAAGACTCACCTTAAACAGGGACGTCTGCGCAGAGACCAACTGGATCCGCAGGACCAACCATGCTCAGAGACGTAACGTCCTTACGCGCAGTACGCAAGCTGGTCCCGCAGGAAATGCCTCCCAATGGTGGACTCCGCCTGTCCCCGCAGCCTCGGATACAAGCCATTAGGGAAGGCCACCCGCGCAGCATGGCTACACGCACAAGGCACTTAACTATCCCCAGTGTCACCTGAAGGAATGAGCAAAGGCGGGAGGGGGAAAACTCCCGCCTAAATGAGCCAGTCCGTATGATGGAGGATCTTTTGTGTGATACCTGACGAGGTACAGACAAAAGATCTGACCAAGAATGCGACAGCTCACTGACAGCAGCATGGCAGACAGCACGCCACAGCACTGTGACCAATAGCCGCCGCCTACCCACCAACTCCTGCCATACCACGTGCCTAGCCTGTAGTTGGCAGAAGAGGAAGAGTGCACGACACGCCTGCTCTGTGTCAGCCGCTACCTATCCACCACTCACAGGCAGGGCACGTGCATAGGTTACAGTTGGTAGCGTGTTGGGCCGGCTAAACCCCTTGGAAACCTACCTTCGGCTATAAATACCCCAATGGTATGATCATCTTACGATATCTTATCTTATCATATATACCTGATATCTGCTCTAGCAATCTCTTAATATACTTTTATATTTAAAGAGCAATCTAGTCTGATTCTCACGCCGGAGGGTGGTCACAAGGAGGAACCCCCCCTTCTCAGTGACGAGCTCACGGTGTCTGTCTTGCAGGTTATCAGAAGAACCATCTTCCAAGGGTCTAACCCCTCGTGGGAAACAGCTCTCCAACCCCCAGGTTACCAGTAATCTGCCCGGGGTCTGGTTAGTGTTTCTTCAGCGGATACGGCCACGAATGAGGCTCCGAACAGTGCCGCCATAGCAAGATGCAACGCATAACCATCATCCATTTTAATTATTAATGGTGTGGTGTGTTGAAACAGCAGCAAGGGACTGACTGTAAACCCTACAGAGAAACAGGGATGGATGGATGGATGGATGGATGCAATTGTAAACTATTTATACGAGGGGGTGGGTGTGGGTGTGGGTGTGGGTGAGAAGAAAGAATAAGGGGGTGTTTGGCCTTGCTTATTAGCTTTTTCACCTGTTTTTTTTACAAAATAAGCTTAGTGTAGTGTTTGGTTTAGCTTTTGTAAACTTATGCTTATAAGTTTATATAAGCTAATTTGAAGAAGCTTGTTTGAAGATGGTTTTTTAGCTTATTTGAAGATGGTTATTTGTGTAAGTGTGTAAGTTACTCATTTGCCCTCAAATGATGGTGGATTAATAATTATTGAAGCAACTTATTACTAACAAATTAAAGAATTATGGATTTAACAACTTATTATCAACTTATAGAATATAAGCTAATCCAAACAATAGAAAATAAGTTATAAGCTTCTTCCAAATAAAAGCACAAGCTAAAAAATAAAAGTTAGGCCAAACACCCCCTAAGTATAAATGAGGGGGATTATGCTATGCTATCTTTTTTAATTATTTGATAACTAGTTTTTTTATCCGGTGTGTTGCGCCGGGACAGTTGGTAAAACCTCAATGTCGAAATATGGGCGTTGGTAAAACCCGAGCGTTACGACAATGAGTCGATACAAATTCGATCAGTATTGGCTTTGTTAAAACCCAAAAAAATTAATTCGTCAAATTAACATATAAGAAAACAAAATATTTAATACGATGTTTATTTGGTTGGCAAACCGAACCACTGTGGTCCCGAGCATTGAGACGGTAACTTGACACGACTTAGGTCGGTTTTGATTACGTAAATTACGGCAGCGTAACTAAAAAACGAAAAAAATATATAAATTGAGGTGGACCAACGACCAATTTTATTTATTTATTTATTTTGAAGGGGGGATCGGTTGACGGTTGGTAAACTTGAGCATTGGTAAAACCCTAGCGTTGTCGGTAATGAGCTTTAATAAGGCCGCGAGTCGGCGTGAACTCGGTCAGTTTCTTTCAGGTTTGTTATGGTACCAGAACTAAAACAAAAAAAATTGAAGTTTGGTCGGTTCCCATTACATTTATTATGATAACTGAACTAAAAAAACAAAATTAATCGAACAATGTGGTGCCTCCAAGTAGAGGTGTTCAAAAAAACCGGTTATAGAACCGGTTTGGTCGGTTTAACCGAAAACCGGTTAATAGAAAAACCGGTTATTAAAAAACCGGTTAGACCGGTTATTGAACCGCCGGTTAGTACTTCGGTTACTCATTCGTGGACAAAAACCGGTTATTGAACCGGTTAGTAAAAAAAACGGTTAAATTTAAAAACCGGTTATTAAAAAACCGGTTAACCTAAAAACCGGTTAACCGGTTAACGGTCAAAAACCGGTTAACCTAAAAACCGGTTAACCGGTTTAACCGGTTTTTAGGTTAACCGGTTTTTGACCGTTATAAAACGGCCATATGACCGTTTGGGTCCTTTTTTGCCCGTTTTTTCTTGATTTCTAGCCGTTTTTTTTAACATTTTACCCCCACAAACAACTATATATAGTTTAGGTTGAGTAGGTTAGCTCACACTCGATTATACAACTCTACTAGCTCTAAACGTTTATTTCATACGCGATTATTTTGTTATCTCACACTCAATTATACCACATTACCACTCCATACGCTCTTATTTCGTAGTCGTTTATTTCATACTCGTACTCGTTTATTTCATACTCGATTATACGCAAAGAAACATTTTCAAGATACCGTGCAAGATGGGTTAAACGTGATCTAAACGCAAAGAAACAGATTTAAAAGAATGTTACGAGATGTTTTTAGCAACAATAAAACATTTTCAAGATAAAAAAAATTTTGTGTAGAAGCTAATTGTCAATGGTTGGGGCCAAATTGGGATTGTCCAACAAGATAGAACTCGACTTGTAATATGTTTGAGAAAGCCATCCAACAAAAAGAATCATTAATTGCGTTTCATCAAATTTTGTCAAGTAGGGGTAAATGTGCACCATATGATCCTAGAAACAGGTTATTGATTGAGATCGTTACGGAGGTCCTTCAAATTTTTAAATCTTGCACAACTAGTTTATCCGGGGTTTACTATCCAACAAGCCCCATTGCTTTACCAAAAATTGCTGTCATGTGCACAAAGTTGAGTGAACTTGATTGTAGGGGTGCACCTTATTTTGATATGGGTGTAAAAATGAAAGAAAAATTTAGAAAATATTTTCAACAACTACCCGCTGTTTTGACATGTGCTGCTGCGTTAAACCCTTGCATCAATGTTGGTGGTGTTGAAGCTTTAATAGAAAAAATTTGTGATGAGCTTGGGTTAAACGACGATCAAAACCCCTATTATAGCCAAACTTTAAAGAATGCTTTCAACACCACCTTGTCAAACATGTATGATGTCTACCTTACAAAATACGGGTCGTCTTCCCAAATTCATGACTCGTTAAGAGCTGTTGCCCAATCCCAATCCCAAACCGACCTTGAAATGGGGATGTACTACATGATTTGGGAAGAAGCCGCGTACGACGATTACCTAAGAAATAGCTCGGGATCGGGTAGCGATGAAAATTAGTTAAATAAACAGCAAACATGGAGGCAAATCATGAGTAAGAAACAGCAAGTTGTTCATGTAATCGTGTCTAAGCATTCTTTTTCCTAATATGTGCTCTTATTTAGTTGTTGATTTGGATTTTTCTAATTTAGTTAAAGAAACAGCAAACATGGAGGCAAATCATGAACAAACTGCGATTGGGAACAACAGGAGCATCTGCTAGTTCACGATTTAATGTTTGTATTTTTGAGTTAAATCATGAACAACAGTTATTGGCAGAGATTTCTTCAGTGTTAATGATTTAATGATTGTATTTTTGAGTTACGAATATGCGATAACGATTTAATGTTTGTATTTTTAATGTAAAAACTATAAATGAAAGTTATGTGTTTTTAATCTTTGGTTTGTTAAAAACACATTCACCAACACACACTCATACTCATCTTCCAAGCAAAGAACCATAACAACGAAAGCAAAGAATGGCTTCGGTCAGTCCGTTTTGCCTTGTAGTTACCGGTTTGCCTTGTAGTTACCGGTTTGTTTATACTGTGAAAAAATAATGGTCTTCATTAAGTACAAAATATAAAAAACAAATATTCGTATTTGAAACCGCGAAATTTAAAAAAAAAAAAAAAAAAAAAAAAAAAAAAACCGGTTAATAAAAAAACCGGTTTATTAACCGGTTCTAACCGGTTTTCTAAACCGGTCCTAACCGGTTCTAACCGGTTTTCTAAACCGGTCCTAACCGGTTAGACCGGTTAGGGTTTTGACAGAAAAAAACCGGTTATTAACCGGTCCGGTTATTAACCGAACCGGTTTTTTTCCGGGCCAAAAAAAACCCGTCCGGTTAATAACCGAACCGGTTTTTTTAAAAAAACCGGTTTGTGCACCTCTACCTCCAAGTGGCCCCACATGCCACTTGCGGCACCAAAGTTCTTGTTTATATTATATAATAATAATTCGTATTCGAAAATTCGGATATCCGAGCTCCGGATATTTGAAAATTCGGATCGGATTCAGATAGCATTTTTGGAATTTTTCAGATACTTTGGATACCCGAACTATCCGAAATATTAAATTTATTTTTTTAATTTTAATATATACCGAATAAAATTAGATGTATCCTAGTTTCTTTCTAAACATACGCCGGTTTCAATCTTCCAATCTCCATATCTGCTCCTTTCCCATTTCCACAACTCACAACGACCACCTTACCGCCTCCGTCCTCCGGTCACCACTTCCATATCGATAAGGTATTTTAGATTTTTAGGTTTCAATTAGTTTTTTAGATTGTTAAGATAGCCCTCGTCAATCTGTAGATTTGATTCAAAGATTTGGTATTTTAGATTCTTGTGATAATATATATATATATATATATTTAAAAAATAATAATTTCGGATATCCGATTCACTATCCGATCGAATATCCAAAGTTTCGAATATTCGAGCTTCGGATATCTGAAATTTTGGATTCGGATAGTGAAATCCACTATCCGAGACTTCGGATATCGGTTTTGAACACCCCTACCTTTCTCAGTCCTTAGTTATTTATTAAACTTATATTTTTTACCTTTCATTCACTAGCCTATATCGCTGGCTTACTTAAATAAAAACCACTACTCAAAACTTTATTCTATTCTCCAGTATCTCTTCTCAACCTAATTATAATCGATAAATTGAGACTACTTCGTCCCCATATCCTCTTCGATTTTCATAGTCTTTTAACAAACATGAAGTGACTATTCACATTCTAACTCAGATTTTAGCATTTAATTTATATTCATATTATAGCCCTATAAACAGAGGATGGAGACGAGTAGTTTTTTTTAATTGTAACGGGTGATTTTTATTTATTTAATGAAATATTATTTGTTTAGTTTTTATTAAAAAAAAATAGAAAGAGAGAAAAGAAAAAAAAATAATTTAGCAATGATTGCTGCAGAGTGTTAAAAAAGAGTTTTGATTACACCTTATTTTCGCAAAACTTTGAAATATTATACTATATATAAATGGAAACTTATAGCTGTCATGTGGCAGACACTAAGTTTCCTTTTTTTTTTTCCTAAATCTGTTTTAGAATTTACTTATTTGAAACTAAGGGGCTGTTTGGTAAGTGCTGAATCATTAAGAGGTCTGAATGGTTAAGAGGTTTGAGCCAGTAAGTATTGAATCAGTTAAGTCTGTTTGGTTGGACCTCTGAATAACTATGCAAAATGACTATCTTACCCCTCTGAACTATTTCGTGATGAATAAATGTATTTGGTTTGTTATAACTCTAAATGATAAATAATTATATAAAAAAACAATACAAAACCTCATAAAAAAATGCAAATTACACATTATTACCTCAAAATCTATGAAAACATACTAAAATCCAAATAGAAATCAACAAACATGGTCACCCGTATGCTGCTACGGGATTTTAACATTTAGGAAATATACAAACATATAAACTTGAAATCATCAATAGTCAAATTGAACCGGTTTGTTTTTGAATCAAGGTCTTTAGCACTTGTATTATTCTAGCCTCAAGCATCATACTAGAAGCATTCTTGTCTTGGTTCAACTAAAAAGAGTATTCAATCCAACACTTAATTCTTTGATCAGATTGTATGCTAGCTACTAAAGGGCCCTTGAGGCAGCATAAAAGCATCAAATTTAGTTAATCTGTGAATAAAATGAGAGTAGTGCCTAGATTATATGACTCACCCTAAGTTGTGCTTTCTTTCCAAGAACTTGCACCAGGTTTTGTAATTTTTGAAGAGCTTGTTCATAGCTACATCAATAGCTAGATCATCAAGCTGCATCACAATAAGTTTAGAAATTATTCGTTAAACAAATTCCTTTGTGCTAAATAGATATATATACACACACACACACACACACACTAGTAACGGTCAGTTATCTAACAATAGAATTGGTCTTGAAACAGCACATGCCTGAAACCCAAACATTGCCTTTAGCGAATCAAGAAGATCAAGTTGTTCTCCTGATTTCTGTTGTTGATGATCAACAGATGGTGGCCAATTTAAGCCACGTGTGTTCTTGAGAGCAAACACTGCTGCCTTAATCTGCGGTTTAACAAATATACACAATTAAAAAGTGCAAACTTCACCGTGAACACCCCTAATACCCTTCTCCAACTTTAGTATTTCTGACTGCATATCATTTCAATTCTTTTAAACTTCATATTTTTTGACTTTCTGAAATCTTATTTGCAGAACAATTCATTTGTTAAAGTTTAACTTCTGGTCGGTTTCAGTTAAAGTTGCAAACTGAATGGTGCGGGGCTCTAACTGATTATCGGTTATTTAAGATAATCACATACTTATTTGTAACATAGGCGATTATAGATTAAAAGTGTAGAGATCTAATTGATTGTTATAAACATTTACTAAAAAATCAGCCCTAATTAACAAATCAATTCAGTAAAGCAATCAACTAATTAACAAATCAGTCACCGTTCCCAAATTCAATCAGAAATGGGTTCAGTAGGCATACCTCAAAAGTCAAAACGTTTACTAAAATTAAGAATTGCTAGATACCACAACGACACACCACACAATCACACATGCCACATGATTAGGTTAACACAAAGAATTCAGAAACTGAAAATCAATGGCTAGGGATTACGATTAGCAACAGGCCCAATTGTATTAACATATATGAAAAAAAAAACTGAAAATCTATGGTTAGGGTTGCTGAAAATCGACGAGGAGAACAATTAGGAGAGGACAAACCTTTCTACGATGGACGAGATCTTGTAGCAGCAAAGAAGGAGACCTTGTTTCCAAAAAAATCAGCGATGGTGATAAAGGAATGAGTTTATTAGGGTAATGGGGGTAGCAATGTCTTGTTTTTCATTCAGCATTGTTTTCAATCTGATTGATTAAGAGGCTGGGTCAGTCATTCAGATGTCTTGTAATGGTGAAACAAACAATCTAAAGATTGACCGAATCAGACTTCAGCCCATTCAGACCCATTAAGATCTCAAACAAACACACCCTAAATCAAGTAACATAAATAGAGGCTGGTGTTGTGGTTTTGTTGTGTTGTTCCAACCTGTAGGACCCGGGTTCGAGTCTCTTGGTGGCGCCCTTTTTTTTTAGTATTTGTTCATTTTGAAATTAATAAAAGTAGGAAAATAGGAAGCTACTCTTGTGGTATTGCTATGTTGTTGCAACTTGCAAGTCCCGAGTTCGAATCTTTTTGAAGCATTTTTTTTGTTTTTTTAAATAGAAATGAAAAGTAAGGTGTTGTGTAAGGTGTTGTGGTGTTTTGTTTTTTAATTTGTTTTTAATACGTTAGTTTGAGGATTTATTTTTTTGGTTTAGTTTTGATACCGTAAAAAACGTTGTCGATACCAACCGAATTCACGTCGACTTACGGAAACGACGCCTGGGTGTAACCAACACAGAACTGCCCAGGGTAACAACCTAGTTACGGGTATATTAACTGGAGGCGTAGCATTTTAAGGACACATGTTCTGATAAGGTGTAGGATCAACGAATGACAGATATTTCTAAAAGAAAAATAATAATAATAAATAAATAAATAAATAAAATGAAGAAAGTGATGATTAATAAATAAATAAAAGTATGAAGAAAGTGATGATTAAAAAGTAAAAAATTTGTACTAGCGGTAGATGGTGAGTAATCAATTGCGTGTCGTTATCTAACAACCTAACCGTGCCGCGTCATTATACCTATCTGTCTTACGAGTCACACCTACATTCACTTATATATATAACGTACACCCTGATCTCGAACTAAATAAAACCCAAAAATCCATCATCACCGATTAAGTTAACTAACATGGCATCAGGTCAAGAAGAGAAGAGGTCGGAATTAGATGCTAAGGCCCAACATGGTGAAACCGTCGTCCCCGGCGGTACTGGGGGCAAAACCCTGGAAGCTCAAGAGCACCTTGCTGAAGGTACGCGATTATTAATTTTGATAATAATAATAATAATTACATGACTACTTGTGCATGAATCTCTTATATTATAATATAATATATTAGGAAGAAGCAAAGGTGGTCAGACTCGAAAAGAGCAGCTTGGGACCGAAGGATACAAGGAGATGGGCAGCAAGGGTGGTGAGGCTCGGAAGGAACAACTGAAGGCTATAAGGAGATGGGACGCGAAGGTGGTCTAAGCACTAGCGACAAATCCAGTCAAGAACGTGTCGAGGAAGAAGGTATCGAGGTCGATGAATCCAAGTATCGAACCAAGACCTGATCTATCTCAAGCACTGGAACGCATAGTGATCAGTTTAGTCTGGTGTCTAGGTAGTGGTTATGTCTTTTTTGAACGTTTTTTTTTTGTCTTTTGCCGGATGTTCCTTTTTGTGGTGGCAGAAGGCTGTACCTTTGTCATGAATATCGGATATATAAATATATGCATGCATGCATGTTTGGTGGCTTATTGGTCTTTTGTGTTCTTGTTTAGTACGCGACAACCGGGCGCATTGGAGAAATAAAAGCTTTAGTATTTATGTATTGTATTAATATTTTGTACATGCGCGTTGATATACAAACCTTGTAGTCATGATATCGTGTTTTCAGACCCACCTACCATCGTCGGCGGATTGATTATACTAGCTAGTTACTGGGACGAGCTTGCATGGTGCAAATATGAAGAGAAGGTCTTGGTGCGATACATGGACGGCTAAACAATAGGAGCATGAATTAGGTTCATCTCTATATTATGTCTCATCTTTGATGTGCTATGTAACATCAAGTTCTGAATTAGAATTTCCAGCTGGACCAAGTATCCAATTATCAAGATCTTAAGGGCCATGCATCTTAAGAAGATGCGAGCTAAAGGTACTGGAGTTTGGATTTGTAAGTGATTTAAACTTATTTTTACGTGATTTTAAACAACTATTGTTCATCAAGGTGATCAATGTTGGTGACCATATTTGGTGGAGGGAGTAATCGTGTCAATAATAATATCACTTGCTACCTTTAAAATTGACAATAGAAAAGGCGTCCGATCCTGAAGAGGTAGGTCCCAGCAGAGCCTAGTTGGACCCGCAGGACTCACCTTGAAGGGAGACGTCTGCGCAGAAACCAACTGGATCCGCAGGACCCACCATGCTCAGAGACGTGACGTCCTTACGTGCAGTATGCAAGCTGTTCCCGCAGGAAATCCCTCCCAATGGTGAAGTACTCCGTCTGTTCCCGCAGCTGCGGATACAAGCCATCAGGGAAGGCCACCCGCGCAGCAAGGCTACACGCACAAGGCACTTAGCTCTCAAATAATTCAGTAGTCACCTGAAGGAATGAGCAAAGCCGGGAACAATCCCGCACAAAGGCGGGAGGGGGAATACTCCCGCCCAAATAAGCCAGTCCGTACGATACTGGAGGATCTTTTGTACTGTACCTGACGAGGTATGGGCAAAAGATCTGACCAGAGATACGACAGCTCATTGACAACAGTATGGCGAGCAGCATGCTCTTGTACTGTATGTCACTATTAGCCGCTGCCTACTCACCAACTCCTGCCATACCACGTGCATAGCCTGCAGTTAGTGGAAAAGGAATAGTACACAGCAGGCCTGGTCACTGTCAGCCGCTGCCTACCCACCAACTACCAGCATGGCACGTGCGTAGGCCACAGTTGGTAGAACAGGAATACTATTCAGCCGGCTATACCTTCTTGGAAACCTACCTTCGGCTATAAATACCCCAAATGGTATGATCGTCTAATCTTATCTTGTATCTTATATCTTATACCTGATATCTGCTCTAGCAATCTCTTAATATATACTTATATTCAAGAGCAATCTAGTCTGATTCTCACGCCGGAGGGTGGTCACAAGGAGGAACCCCCCCCCCCTTCTCAGTGACGAGCTCACGGTGTCTGTTTTGCAGGTTATCAGAAGAACCATCTTTGCCGGATCTAACCCCTCGTGGGAAACATCTATTTAACCCCCAGATTATCCGTAATCTGCCCGGGGTCGATTAGTGTTTCTTCAGATCCGATTTAGTTAACCGTGTATTTAAAATTCCGATTTGATTTACTTAATTAACCGTGTCTTTAAAATTCCGATTTGATTTACTTAATTAACCGTGTCTTTAAAATTCCGATTCAGTTAATTAATCGTGTCAACAATATTACTCGCTCCCTTTAAAATTGTCGGCGGATTTGTTAACTAGTGACATCCTGGTGTAGATTTGTTAACTAGTGACATCCCTGAATCACCTAGTCCCTTTAAAATTGACGTAGAATAGGTGTCCGATTCAGTCAATTAGCATTTCATGGATTTCGTAACCGTCAAAATGCGGTTGCTTAATCGCCTGGTTTTGCTATTCAAAATGGAATTGTGGCGCAGCTTGTTACCCGTTTACCTACCACTTTATTGTAATCATTTTAATTTTAATGATAAATTGTTAATCTGAAAAAAAAAAAAAAAAGGAACTCTTCACTCAACTAGGATGTCTATTTTAGTCCATGGGTCATCAATCGAGGAATCTACTTATTATATTAAAGCAAGATGTATTTTGAACATTTGGCTCTTTACTATTGGTCCATTCCCATTATTTCTATAAATACCAAGCCATCTTAAATAATTCAAAATAATATTATAAATTTAATAAGAATCTGTTTTTACTTGTGTTTTAATCCGTTATTAAATGACAATTTAAATAGTTGACCAGCACATATGTTTTGAAAATCCAATTAAATATAATTATTGTTATTTAATGTTAGTGATAATTACATGTTTTAAAAAACCGTTATTAATTGATTTCACTTATGATAAACTTATTATTTTCTTACTTATACCCTAAACTTTTATCTATACTTCGTTAATCTTTGTCATTGTTTTTTTAAATCTAATCTTTCGTAAAAAAGTTACACTATGCTCGGTTACTAAACAAAAAAATCTTGGGTAATTAAAAGGTGATTGGCACCCACCTCTAACTTTATATTATATAAACTGATATTATTTTGACAGTGATCATTTAAAATATACATGCTTTTTGGTGTTAACCAAGAATCAGTTTATTTTTTATGGTGACCAAACTATAAAACTTAATAAACAATAACCAATAATTTTGGAAACAGTTAATCTAAAGTTAATAAAATGATTTCAATTAACTTTCAATTATTTCAAAAAATTTAAATCACTCAACCATATTTATAATTTCGAAAACAATTAACCATTAGTTGTAAAATGATTTGAATCTTCTTTTAAATAACAAATTATTAAAATCGTGGTCAATATAAGCTACATATATATACCTTAATTAGAATATTTTGACTATAAAGCATATACACTCTGACATTAATATAGTGTCAGGCTGATTTTATGCATTACTCAAATGTACTATTATGGCTATATAAATCCTTAATTTATAATTAAGCAAATTAACAAAAATATAACACGCGCCAGAGCCTATATAGCAATCCAATAATTAACACAACAGATTTTTCACAACAACCAGTTTTCTTTGATCTATCTGTGAATCTACCGTTGTGTGTTATTGTAAGTAATCGCTCCTGTATCAGTTTTACATGCATGTAATTACTTACTTTCATTATCGTCATTTTCATTATTGATTTAAAGAATGTTATACTCATCACTTACAAGAAAATGAATCTACAAAAGATAACCGTGTCGAATGAGCTTGATGTTCTTAGAAAAGACTGTGTGTTGAAATGTTCGTGTTTTGAAGTTATGGCTTTTAAAGGACAATAACCCCAATGAGGACTGGTCTATTGAGATGATTCTAATTGATGAGATGGTAATTTAATACTAGCCTGGCCATCACCTTTTTTTAATTCTGTATATGGTTTCTTTATTTTTATACAAACAATCTAATTTATGAGTGCTTTATACTCATGCTCATACACTTTATATTTTCATTGTGTAACATAGGGAAACCGGATCCAAGACAATGTCATCAAGCAATGTATTGCAAGGCTTGATGCATACTTAAGAGAAGGTGCTGATTTAATTTTTAGGAAGGCCAATTTTTCTAATCTATAGATATTATTAAAAAAATACATTCTAGCCTCTTCCTATTGGTTCATTTTTATTTTCCATAAATAACAAGCTATTATAGAATTTTCTTATCAATAAAATAATTCAATAATAAAATAACTATTTACCATTAAATTTAATGCATTTTTAGTAATGTTTTAATTACATGTTTCTACACCTAAATTGAATACATTGAAATATGTTGTGTAACCCTAATTATTTTCAACAGATGGTCATACTTGTACCTTTGTTGTTTTAAATTTTATATATTTATTGGATGATTTCTATATTTCCACCCGTGATGGCCACGGGTCAATTTGATTCACTTTCAAAATTCATATTCTGGCCAATTTTGCAAATCTAGGTATTATCAAACAATGAAAGGTATCGAAATCAAAATGGATAACATTATGCCATATCCAACACATTTCATATTAACCTATTATCGATTAAATAAGTAATAATTTTTTATTCTATTTTTGAGTGTTTGCCTTTATTTGATTTTAGCATGGTCTTAACAATAATGTATGTTTATTTGGGGACTGATTAAAATTATATAATTAAAGTTGTGAGTTTAAGGAACCAATCAATTTATCAAACTATAAGGGGACATTTGTTTTAATTCATTATATGGTTTAAGTTTTAATTTCATGTTTATAGGTGCGTTCTCTCATTCTATGGTTTTAATTTTAATTCATTATACTGAATTTCTTCATCTGTAGTTGGTTGTATGATTAGGGAATTGGCTGAAATAGCTAACCATTTCACCACTTCGATACACATAAATAAGGCAACTTGGTTGTGTATCTTGTGTAGTGGTCCAATTTTTCTTTTTTTACAAAACAGAGATTACAACACTATGGGGACTTGACTATTCGCAATGTAGTCAACGTTGATGAAACACCTATGTGCTTCTCTATTTGGTTTGGTAATTTCTAAACATTCTACTATGTAACTTCATTTTTTGTGAGCTCATGTTTTGCAGTACTTTCTTACTGTATGAATATCAATTGCAGTTATATATCATATTGACGTCTCAAAAAACATATTAAAAAATATCTTGTCGTTTGAAATTATATGTGTGTATTTGACAACTTTTATATTTCCACCCGTGTCGTACACGGGTCAATAACGTAGTTTATTATTCATAGAGGACTTAAGGAGATTCATTATCACCTTTCCCATATATAATCTCTATGGAGGCTTTGCATGTGGTAATGGAGCGGGCACGTTAATGCGAACTTTTTAAGGATATCCAAAAATGGCCTAGTTTTTTCCCCTTCTTTATGCATATGATGAGGTGTTCATGGGTGACTGGAGTGCTACCAATCTCAAAAGATATTTGTGTTTGTATACGCACCTTTGTGTGTGTCTATATATATAGGATTGGTTTATTTTAGTAATGGTTTTAGTATGGTAAGTGCGAGAAGAGATTCTGGCCAATTAGAAGTTTTCTTTTTAATTTTGTATTATTTAATTGTAGAAGTATATTAGTAAAAAGTTTAGGAGTTTCTTTTAGTAATTAATACTAACTAATGTTAAGTTACAAATAATTATACATTTATTTTTATTTTTTAATTTGATTTAATTTTTAAACAATTTATAAAACAAAACCATCATACTCACACTATAAAATATATAAATATATTAACCATCATAAAAATAAATACCTACACAAATCATAATATTAACCTACACATACAAAAACTAGTTCATGTTATCACATACACAGATCACAATATTTATATACGTGCACATAACTAGTTCATGTTAACATACACAAATCACAATAATAACCTACATATACAAATTTACTTCATGTTATAGCCTACCCATTTGTATTTAGCTACATATATAAGAATATTAACTTACACAAACAAACCTTGTTCATGATATCACATACATTTAATAGTATTAACCTAAACTTGTAAAATATTCGCAATGTAGGAACACATCATATTTTTTTTAATTTTAATTATTTTATAATCTATCTTTTATGTGTTGGCAAATACGAGTTATATGTAGATGAATATTATTTATATGTAGGTGAAAGGTGAAAACAAAATGAACTAGCAAGCTGTGTAGGTGAATACGATATATGTGTAGGTAAATATTAGTTATGTGTTGGTGAAAAATAAAAGAAACAAAATTAGTGTAGGAGAAAATAAGTTGTGTTGGTAATACGCGTTACATTTTGATAAAAATAAAAATAACTAACAATTTATATAATTGAATATAAACTATGTGTAGATTATTATGTTACTTGTGTAGGTGATCAATTTAATACAGTTCATCTACATATGCACTTTTTTTATATGTAGGTAATAGATAATTCAAATTTGTAACTTTCTACTAGAATTAATGTGGAGAATATTTTAGGAGTAATTAAAGGAATTAATACATTGAACAAATTAGAGATAATCAATGGTTGAGATCGACTTCTCACACTTCTCGCTATAATATCACTTCTCGCATGATCATTCCCCTATATATATATATATGGGATGGATCATGCGAGAAGTGATATTATAGTGAGAAGTGCGAGAAATGAATCTGAACCATTGATTGTGTTTAATCAATGATCTATATTAGAGGGGAAGGGGCACCATATGGGTAGGGTGTATGGCTTCCATACCACATGGTAACACCACCCCCATCACATGTGGGTAAGGTGCATGGCTTCATTCTATGGAAAAGGTTTGTCACACAACATTGATTCATTGTTGGCCATTGAAGAATTAAAATTAATTAATAAAGTTCTAGGGTACTCGTGGGTAAGTGTGGATAAGTGTTGCCAGTAACTTTGTGGTTTGTGGGTAATTAACGGTAGAAATTATATGGCAGTACATGATTGACTGGTGCATGGGTAATACCCATGGGTGCCCCTTCCCCTCTTATAAATGACAAATTCGTAATTAAAAACACATATTTATAACATATAATTTAATAAAAAGGTTAGATACGTCTTTTATGGTGCATATCCCATTAAACAAGATTTTAATGCTTTAAGTGGTTACTTTTTGTGCCCATTTAATGCTCATTAGAAAGTTAATACTATTTTATATTTTTCATTAAACTTATGATCTTTTTTTTATGATTGTGTAAGTTGTTTATTTGTTTTTAGAATTTGTTCATTGAACACATAAATTTGGCAACATTACATTGTATATTACGAATTTGTTTATATAGTATATACAATGTATTGAAGTAAGCCTATTTTTATTTGTTTTGCCAACACTTTATTATATAAACAAACTGATTCTTACATAGCATTAGTTTTGCCTACACTATATTAGATACTACATTAGTATAACTACACAACATTCGGAAGTGTCCGTACACTACATTTTTTTTACCTATGCTACATTAGATATGTCTACACTATGCTAGTTATGACTACACAACTATTTGAAAGTGTACCTACACAACATTAGTTTTGTCTATACTACATTAGATATGTCTACCCAATATTAGTTTTGCCTACACTGTGTTAGTTTTACCTACACTGTGTTAGTTTTGTCTACACTACATTAGAAATGCCTACACTACATTAGATATGTCAATGCTGCATTAATTATGACTACACAACATTAAAAGTGTGCCTACACTACATTAGATATGGCTACCCAACATTTGAAATATTCTTACACTACATTAGTTTTGCCTACACTACATTAGATATGCCTACACTACACTAATTATAACTACACAACATTTTAAAGTGTGCTTACACCACATTACGTAGCTATCTACATTACATTAGATCAAATAACAACAACAGCAGCAGCAACAACAACAACAATAATTAGTCATTTTTAGAATAAAATGATTTTAGATCAAGTAGATTCCAATTGCCCAAATTTTATATGAAATAAAAAATATAATAATAGTTTGTAACTTACCATTTGCTAGTAACTTATTATTAATTATCAAACCATGAATGAGCATGAGTTACAAAACAAAATTCTTTATATTTCACTACTATACCCTTGCATATAAATAATCAGAAAATAAAAAAGAGATTATGTGATTGGTTAAAATTTCTTCTCGCAATAAGAAACACTTCTAAAATGAACCTAATCCTATATATATATATATATATATATATATATTTAGGATGGTTATCATTTAAGAACTTTCAATTTTATTGAGAACTCTAAGAACTGCTCATGACCAATCAGATTATTTTATCTATTATTTGTTTTTTTATTTAAGTGAAGGGCATTAATGTAAATTCATTGTTTTTTCAATGTATCACGAGTTTAAAACATCCCTAAACATCTCATCATCAACCATTGGGTTGAATTTTTCTTCCAAATTGCATTTAAATTCCTACTTTTTTATGATTTCGATATGCAGATTCTTACTTTTCTTTTCAATATCTCGATTAAATAAATAATCATTCTTTGGTTCGAAATATTTTGGTTTTTTTGTCAAAAAAAATATAAATTAGTAACTTTGATTTCTGCATGTAAATACCTTAATTCATTTTTATTGTTATTTTTCAAATACATAAATGGAAATTAATCTTCATTACTTCTCAAAGTTATTGATTTTTTTAATACATATAGTTATTTAGTAATCATTAATCAACATAAAATTTACACACGCGCAGATCCCTTTTTTACACGTGTTATTTATAGTACTTCAAGTTCCAATTGTCTTGGAAGTTTACACCACGTGTAAATCACTTTTTTTTTATATATGAGTACACTTAAATTAATTGTTTAAACCCACCAAATTCCATATTGACATATATATGTACGTCTGATTTTCAATTACGGTTTTATATGTACATTTAATTTAATTTTTTACACATGTGTTAATCATCTTTATGGTTTTATAATACTTCAATTTTCAATAGTCTTAGAACTTTACACATGTGTAAATCACATTTTCTTTATATATGAGTATTTAATTTAATTGATTTCCGGCAAATTCAATATTGACATTAGTGTACATTTTTAATTATGGATATGTGTATGGGATTTACATGAATTGCTACTTATGTGATGTTTGTGTTTTCGAAAGTGAGAAGATTAACAAAACTCCATTGCATATCTAAACGTTGGAATACGTATTTACACATGTGTAAATAACTTTTTTTTTACTTATAAGTACAATTAATTTGATTGTTTAAAGCCACCAAACTGCGTATTTACATATATGTATACATTTGATTTTTATTGCCTAAAAATGCTTAGTCATGTATTTGTAAATGCTAAATACTTTGTCGTGTAGTTTTAAGTTCTAAATATGCATATTTCCTATCAAACATCATTGCCTTTAAATTATTTTAATTTATCTCACTGTAATGCAATGTCCAGAGAAGCACTATATTACAAGAATATATGTTTAATTTCTTTTTGAATTATCTGTGCAAGACTCACTTTTTTGATTCCCTTTTGTTTAATTTACATAAATGTGTACTCCATCAAGTGGGAAATAAAAGAAAGTCGTGTATATAGGAGTAAAATTAGGAATACAATTATAGATCCGATTTTTTTTTGTATTTCTATTGAATTGATTTTACAGTTATGCCCTTATAAGATCTAAGTTCCCTCTTCAACTTTTTAACTAAGATATATAAGTTCCTTCTGTAATATGATTTTTCTCTTTTTGACGAATAGAGGCAATTGTCACAGGAAGTCAATTTTGTCCATCAAATAGTGTAAATTGAAATCCACTATTGACCTATTTGAACTCAAAATTTAGGGATTTGTATACATGTCGTGAAACTTTATTTATTTATTTATTTTTTGGCTTTTTTTCCCTACAACTAAAACATTAATTCTCACTACAAATATCATATTGGTTCACCATTATTTTTATTTACTTTGTTTTCATAAACCACGTTGACATTGGATTGTTGAGTTGTATGTATAGGTAACTAATGATTAGTGTGGTTTTTTTTAATACTATCAGAAGTGTAGGTAATTGATCATCTGTGTAGGTTTCCCGATCTATTTTTATATTGTTTTTAGCTATGTAGGAATATTATGCTTTGTGTAGGTTGATAATGATCTGTTTAGGTTTCTGATCTATTTTTATATTGTTTTTAGTTGTTTAGGAACATTATACTTTGTGTAGCTTGTATGATGATCTGTGTAGGTGTATATTGGATGTGTTGTATATATATGTGTAGGAACATGCCGGCATTGTATATATATTATAAGTAATGTAGATTTTGTATAATCATGCAGGAATATTATCATGATTTTTGTAGGTGTATGATACTATGTGTAGGTGTTTCAAAATGTTAAACCCATATACTTTACATATATATAAATTTGTATGTTTAATTTGCTAACACTTTAGTCACTTAATGCAATTTTACATCTTAATGCAATTTTATATTACGCATAAAGAATATTTTGAAAGTCACATGTGGGTCGTTTGACAATTAGAAGCAGATTTGATAAATTTGATGAATTATTTGACACCATATGGTGTAACTATTATGTTGAAAATCTAAATAGTTTTTCGGCTTTGAAGTTGTAGTAATAGGTAACATCTTTGATAAACGAATTATATATCTTAATGTAGAATGGAAATATCTTGTTGAATATATATGGTTTTTTTTAATTAAAATATAATTAATCAAAATTAAAACAAAATAAACTAATGATGTAACAGAAAGTGTACATCTTATTGTATCGAATTATCCTCATATTTTAGTCGAACTCTATGCAAATTCATTGTTTTTTATACTTATTTGAGTTATTTGTGAATTTGCAGGTCCGGGCGCCCGCCTGACAAAGGAAAGAGGAAAAGATGGCGCTTCTTGGACAAACCCCACAAAAATGCCAACCTTGCACGGTCATGCTAGATTTAGCATGACCATGCTGCCCGGGAATCAAGACAGTGCAAGAGCCAGTGCCGATAAATCCTAGCCTGCACGACAGTGCCAGCCCATGCCGCACGACCGTGCAAGCCCGTGCGGCATGGTCGTGTCAGAACAGAGAAATCTGCAATTTTGGTCAGAAGAAAGCAAGGCGTTGACTTTCGACAACTTGGCACGACCGTGCCAGACGTCTAGACAGCTTATAAACAACTCAATTATCTTCATTTTTGGGTGGAGCCTTAGGTGAATTCTCTCAAACTTTTGGAAAATTATTTTGTGTGTTCTAGTGAGAATTCAAGGCTTCCATCATCCTTTGATCATCCATTCAAGTGCTCAATCATTGTTCATCTTAGTTTGCATTTTTATTGTTCTTGAACATGAATTCTAAGATTACTTTGATTTTGATTGTAGTTGTATCAAGCCTTATGGGCTAAATACTCTTGTTACTTAGATTATGTTGAAGCTTTTGCTTATGTGATAACTATATATGCATGATTTTGGCAAGTTTGGTGTTCTTCAAGTTTATAATAGGTTCTTGAATAGAGTTTGATGGTTGAATGCTTGTTATAATTCATAGTCTTGTTAGTTTGATAGATACTTAACTATAATATGTTGGAAAACTATGTGTTGAATATTTGTTTATGAACTTAGTTTGTGTATGCATTCTTAGTTTGTATCATTAAGTTAAGAATAACTAATGAAAATTAACTTGGTAATGAATTTTAACAAGTATGAAACCTATCACTTAATATTGGAAAATTGTATGGTGATAACATGATTCTTTGATTTAGTTGATGTTGCTAGAGATAAAGGTCATAATCCTTAGTTTATGTTTTGCTAATTAAAAGATTCATGTGTTTAATTTGGTTTCTTGAACTTGTCTACTTTACATGATTTTAGGTTGTTAAGATGTTGTTTTCATACTAGCTTTCTTTTAACTATGAGATTAGGTAGTTTTGACAAATTTACTAATCTATGTTTATTAACTTGAGTGAATACCCATCATAATGTTTTATTGATAGTATTAGGTTGTCTTGATTGGAATTTAATATTTATGTTTAACTCATGATGTTTTGTCATTATCATTGTTATTTTATCACTAAGTTTAAGTGGATACATGGTCTAGGTAACTTTGTTTGGATTGATTGTTATTTGTATTTTTATTTGCCTTGTTATAGTTGTATGTTGGTTTAGTAATTTGAAAACTTATTTGATTTGCTTGTTCGGTTCATCATTTACAATGATTTAGTATAAAAAATTAGCCGTGCCCATGGATTGACACTCGGTTCTTGCCGACACTTTGCTACAAACGATAGGTACACTTGTCTTTCGTGTGTGGTTCGGTTGTAGGTAAAAACCCATTTTAAAACCCCGATTTGTGTGAAACTTTTATCCAAAATTTATATATATATTCACACACGTCACTAATCTGATCTAATACATTATAAACGTATTAATGTAAAACAATGTTAATGCATTTTATATGTAATGAATTAAGATATTAATAATTAAATAAATAGTTAAACTGAAACTTCTAAAAACATTAAAACCTTACCATATATAAAAATTACAATATACTATTATACCCTTGGATTTAATTAAAAGGAAAAAAATAAAAGAAAAAATCTAAATGATTGGAATGACTTCTCGCATTTCTCGCACTAAGATCACTTCTCGTATGAACTTCATACATGTTATTAAAATATTGTTATCTTCAAACACAAAACATGCGACAAATGCACCCCCCCCCCAAATCGCTAAAAATTGCCCGGTAGTAGGGCCAATACTCAAGGCTAGAATGAGGCGATTTTGCCCCCAAAATCACCTCACTACACTAATAGTGTTATATATGATTATGTAAATATATGCCCTTTTAATAATAATCTACCTAATTCACTAATGACTTTTGAATTACACTAATAGTGTTATATATGATTATGTAAATATATGCCCTTTTAATAATAATCTAATTACACTAATAGTGTTATATATGATTATGTAAATATATGCCCTTTTAATAATAATCTACCTAATTCACTAATGACTTTTGAATTAATGAACCCTTATTTTACCTCAAACAAATTCGATTGAATTCAATGAGATATATCCATTGATGCATTATTTCATTCAAATTCTGCATATCCATTTGTTATTCTTAAATCAGCATAATTAAAAATTATTAAAGTAGCAACATAAGATTAGTTTGAACCATACGCTGATGAAGTTTGCATCCAGAGATATATGCAAAGATCAATTCATACTAAACCATATGAGTAAAACTAAAATAGATTGTACATACCTTGTTGATGAGAAAGAAACAACGATGCTAGTCTGACATGGAAATCATGGAGATCGTCAAGACTCGAGAGAGCAGGAGATTGTCGTTAGTGTGTTTTGATGAACATTAGGGTTAAAGAATGATGATTGAGGTTAGGGTTTGGATCTAGTTTGACTTGCAATAGAAACGAAGGCGATTGCAAAGAACTATAGAACGAGGAATCTATATCATCCAGAAAATCCGGGTCTAATTCACAAGTATTTTTTGAAATTAAGGAGGGATGAAGAATGAGTGTCATGTGGACAAATAGAAGGCGTAGAATGTTGTAGGGGTATGGTACTAAAACCCGGTTCGACGACCCTAAATCTATTATGTTTGGCTTATTTTATTACATGGACTAATACAATGTTATTGGGCTGAGGGGGTTTTGTGGAGGTAACCCTAACTGGGCTAGGCCCATTAGGGTATCATGATGGTGGCCATGAGGCTCTCTATATAAGGAGGTCTCCACCTCCTTATTAGTGGGTCATGCTCAATAAGAGCTACCACCACTTTTTATGTCTGTAAACAAGAGATTCCTCAGGATTTCTTAGCAGTCACCTCCACACCCCCGAAAAACCATTGCAGGTCTCAAGCAGCTGAAGAAGAAGATCAAGACGTGGTTCGTTCATCTCGAAAAACCGTGGAAACATCGTCATGGATCAGGTCAGATTCATTTCATGCTTCGACATTGGCGCCATCCGTGGGACGGCAACGAACTACCCTTCGATCTTCATCTCGGCTGTCAGATCTCTCCCAGGAAAAACCCAGATCTGGAAGTTTACAGAAAAAGGCTTCAAGGCTTGTTCTATTAAAGCTCAAAAAGATCCATAGATCTAAAAGAGGCTTCCAGATCTGTGTAAAAAGAAACAGCCTGATTCGAATGATCAGGTCTCCGGATCTGTGATGGTTTTAAATCTGCTCCGAGCTTCAGATCTACCTAGATCTGATTTACACATCTAGATCTAGATTACAGACCTGGATTTTAGGTCTAAAGTTGCAGGTCTGACTCTAAAATTGCAGATCTAGAAATTACCAGACTTCCGCCGCCATGTACGCGCGCCCGCGGATTCTCACTCCGCAGCCATGCATGTGCCGCCGCGGAAACCACCATCTGGGCTTTGCGCAAGAGACCTCCGCCATGCACGCGCATTCACGAGTCACCACTCCATTGCCGTGCATGCGCGCATCAGGCCTCGCGCCAAACTTAAAGGTTGGGAATCCTCATAATATCCCATATGGCTACGCGCCAAACTTCAAGGTTGGGAATCCTCATAATATCCCATATGGCCACGCGCCAAACTTAAAGGTTGGGAATCCTCATAATATCCCATATGGCTACGCGCCAAACTTCAAGGTTGGGAATCCTCATAATATCCCATATGGCTACGCGCCAAACTTCAAGGTTGGGAATCCTCATAATATCCCATATGGCTACGCGCCAAACTTCAAGGTTGGGAATCCTCATAATATCCCATATGGCTACGCGCCAAACTTAAAGGTTGGGAATCCTCATAATATCCCATATGGCTACGCGCCAAACTTCAAGGTTGGGAATCCTCATAATATCCCATATGGCCACGCGCCAAACTTAAAGGTTGGGAATCCTCATAATATCCCATATGGCTACGCGCCAAACTTCAAGGTTGGGAATCCTCATAATATCCCATATGGCCACGCGCCAAACTTAAAGGTTGGGAATCCTCATAATATCCCATATGGCTACGCGCTAAACTTCAAGGTTGGGAATCCTCATAATATCCCATATGGCAACGCGCCAAACTTCAAGGTTGGGAATCCTCATAATATCCCATATGGCTACGCGCCAAACTCAAGGGTTGAGAATCCTCATAATATCCCATATGGACACGCGCCATACTTAAAAGTTGGGAATCCTCACACCACATGCTCATGCACCACATATGCTCACGCATCACATATGCTCACGCATATTACACATGCTTACGCATCACATGCTCACACATATCACAGTCTACGCGCACGCGCATACAACATCTGCGCGTGGCGCGGGACATAAAGCCTATACGCACGCGCATGCAACATCTGCGCGTGGCGCATAACACAAAACCAAAGTCTACGCGCACGAGCATGCAACACCTGCGCGTGGCGCGGGACATAAAGTAGCTCATAAGACGCCTCGCGCGCAAGCTGTTATTATTCTTATAGCTCGTAAGTCGCCTCACGCGCAAGCTCCATTATTATTATAGCTCGTAAGTCGCCTCGCGCGCAGGCTTTTATTATTCATGCAGCTCACAAGACGCCTCGCGCGCAAGCTGTTACTATTCTTATAGCTCGTAAGACGCCTCGCGCGCAAGCTTTTATTATTTATACAGCTCATAAGACGCCTCGCGCGCAAGCTGTTATTATTCATACAGCTCATAAGACGCCTCGCGCGCAAGCTGTTATTATTCTCACAGCTCATAAGACGCCTCGCGCGCAAGCTGTTATTATTCATACAGCCCATAAGACGCCTCGCGCGCAAGCTGTTATTATTCTTATAGCTCGTAAGTCGCCTCACGCGCAAGCTCCATTATTATTATAGCTCGTAAGTCGCCTCGCGCGCAGGCTTTTATTATTCATGCAGCTCATAAGACGCCTCGCGCGTAAGCTGTTATTATTCATACAGCCCATAAGACGCCTTGCGCGTAAGCTGTTATTATTCATACAGCCCATAAGACGCCTCGCGCGCAAGCTGTTATTATTCTTATAGCTCGTAAGTCGCCTCACGCGCAAGCTCCATTATTATTATAGCTCGTAAGTCGCCTCGCGCGCAGGCTTTTATTATTCATGCAGCTCATAAGACGCCTCGCGCGTAAGCTGTTATTATTCATACAGCCCATAAGACGCCTTGCGCGTAAGCTGTTATTATTCATACAGCCCATAAGACGCCTCGCGCGTAAGCTGTTATTATTCTTATAGCTCGTAAGACGCCTCGCGCGCAAGCTTTTATTTTTCATGCAGCTCATAAGACACCTCGCGCGTAAGCTGTTATTATTCTTATAGCTCGTAAGACGCCTCGCGCGCAAGCTTTTATTATTCATATAGCTCGTAAGACGCCTCGCGCGCAAGCTCTATATTATTCCTATAGCTCGTAAGTCGCCTCGCGCGCAAGCTTTATTATTCTCATAGCTTGTAAGTCGCCTCGCGCGCAGGCTTTTATTACAACATGTCACCATCATGAAGAAAATCTCCCAAAACTCAAAAGACAATAAAGACAAGGCCAAAGAAAAGGGAAAAAACCGCCTCACACCTTATAAAGTCCAGCGCTCCACCTAGACGCTTGCGCGCCCATGAGCAACGCTGGACTTGGGGGGCTTGTAGGGGTATGGTACTAAAACCCGGTTCGACGACCCTAAATCTATTATGTTTGGCTTATTTTATTACATTGACTAATACAATGTTATTGGGCTGAGGGGGTTTTGTGGAGGTAACCCTAACTGGGCTAGGCCCATTAGGGTATCATGATGGTGGCCATGAGGCTCTCTATATAAGGAGGTCTCCACCTCCTTATTAGTGGGTCATGCTCAATAAGAGCCACCACCACTTTTTATGTCTGTAAACAAGAGATTCCTCAGGATTTCTTAGCAGTCACCTCCACACCCCCGAAAAACCATTGCAGGTCTCAAGCAGCTGAAGAAGAAGATCAAGACGTGGTTCGTTCATCTCGAAAAACCGTGGAAACATCGTCATGGATCAGGTCAGATTCATTTCATGCTTCGACAAATGTCATTTGGCACATGGAGAGTTTTGGTGAAGTGTAAAGAGTAGGTTGCTGAGAATCATTTTCTTTTATTAGATTGGATGATTGTAATCGAAGTATTGAGTGCAGATAATGGGTTATTTTACTAGGCTTTTGGAGTGGGCTACTTACATGTTTATGCTACATGTATGAGCTTATTTAGATGCATGGTGCCCCCACCCCCACTCTCATTGAGTGGAACAAAAAATCTTTAAAAATGATGAGTTAAAGGTGTTATACACATCATGCCCTAGCTCAAAAATACTCCTATGGCGCCCCGAGAGCGATATTCCGGGTGCTATAGGGGTACTATGGAGGATGACGGCACCCCACTACATCCGTCCTAAACAAGGTTGAAACACCAATAGGGGTGGGGCTAGGGATGGGGATATGTAGGTAGGTTTTTTTTCTTTTTTACTTAAAATGGCTCATTTTAACATGACTCTTGATATAACGCTTAATATACATAAATCCCGTGCACATTTTATTTAATATTTTATTAGTTTTGTTCAGTTTTATGTAAGATTTTTATACTACTAACGTATTTGTATATTTTAGGTTCCGGGTTTTAATCGTGTCGAAAAGAGGGTGAAAAACAAGCGAAAACAAGCCAAATGGAAGAACCGGTAGATCAGGAAACGAACCGGACCGAACCAGGAGTGAACCGGACCGGACCAGACCCCCACCCCCTAGCCAAAGCGCTGCGCGACCAGAGGGGCAAGGGCCCGTCGCACGGCATCTTGGGCCTAATCTTCCAGAACCTTCTACAATTTTAGGGTTTTTTGGTCCTAAATGCCTATATAAAGACTCTCAAACTTAACCTTAAACATACCCCGGAGAGCCATACGAATTTTGGGAGTTCCAAGGCTTAGGATTGCAACTTTTGAAGGTTTTGAAGGTGAAGAATCATTCGGTGAAGCACTCCTAGTTTGAAGACGAAGAACACGGGTTCTATCTTTTATTTTCTTTCATCTTTCGTCTTTCATATTTTTCACCATGAATTCTTGCAAGATTGTTTCTTTTAAATTTACGATGCTTGGCTAAAATTTATGAATTACTTAGGCTTATGATAAACCTATTTTGACGTTGTGATTTGACTTGGGATTATTTATCGTTATGGTTTTATGATTTAGTAAAAGGTTTAATTATATTAAATTGATGCATATGGATACTTAGGATTGTTTGATGAGTTTTATTCGATAGTTTCCTTGATTATTGTTTGTCACATGATAGGTTGCTATTATGTTAATTACTTTGTGTTTTTGATTATTTTATGATTGATTTGCAATAAGATCATAGGATAGTATTATCAAAGAAACCTAAGTGTGCTGTTAACCTAAATAACTGTAAAGTGCTAGGTTATTGATAGGTCTTTGTTATTCAATCTTGCTAGATTTAGTTCTTCGTAAGAAGTCCGTCTAGGTTTGATTATTTAATATTGTCTATTGAATCAACTAAATATATTAAATTGCCTTTGATTTCCGCGCTGTAAGGTATGATTTCATTATAAAGGAACTAAGTCATAACTAACTAGGTGACCGTAAGAAAACTTGATTTTTAATACTGGTGGGTGTTAAAACTTATTAGACACCCGTAGGTGTCTTCTTGAGAAAAGTCAGGGGTCCTATTCGGGTTTTCTTTTATGTGCCTATTTTACGATCCCAGTCCATAACTAAATATTTTCCTGATTAATTAACAACTGAAATTTAGGGGATTATAGCCTAGGTAGTTTTACATTGTCATCTGATTCAATCAATAAACTTGTGCTTTCATTTAATTTACTTGTTTTCTTAAATTAGGTTTTTTAATAATAGTTTTAAATTAGTATTTTACTTAAACCCCCCCCCCCCCCTTAAACAAATATAAATAAATAAGTCGTGTCTGTAGTTGAGTCTAATTAGCTAATAAACGTAATTTAAAGAGTCTCATGGATTCGATATCCAGACTTACTTAGCTTTACTAGAGTCGATCGGTTCACTTGCCGGTTAGTAGTTTAGTCGAGTTTTAGAGAGGGTAGACTATTACTTAATGTCTATTTTAAGTTAAATTAGTTAATAATTATTAAACTACTTTTAGCACATCAACTCTATTCTAGCCAAGTTCCTTTAGACCCTAATAAAATTGATACTTTTTAAAGATGACCCGGATTAACATCAATCAATTTTGCTTAAAACATGTTTTGACCCGCCCAAACCAATTCATTTGTCATGCTTATATATTAAGAAAGAAAAGGTTTTTTTTTAAACTTTATATATTCAAAGGTACTTACTCAAAGGGTCAAGAATTAGGAAAATATTGGTTTTCACAAGTTGAAATAGCGATGGTTATCCTAATTTAATTAGAAAAGAAAGAATTTAGCTAAATTAGGAATATCCGAGTGACGTAGCCCACACACACCTCTAATCATATTTGCCCATAAATCTGAATTTCAGAAGAATTTGGTATCAAAGTTCATACCAAGTAAATACCAGTGAATTGGGGTGTTGTTGCCATCAGATAAGTAGTTTATTTTTAATTTGTTGGATTCGATTAATCTATTCAATTTTTGATTAATTATTACATTTACAATATCTGAAGGAGCATGCTAACAACATTGCTCATTGTAGGCCTTGCCTCACTATCTTCCTCAGTACACTGCAATGCAATTCGCACCAGGTTTTCCATCATCACCGGATCATACTCGCCTCTTATTGAAGCATCTACAATATCCTCAACCCGATCAACCCACCGACCCCTCACCCAATCAATTAGCCCACCATCACCGGGACCCTTTCCGGCTATCATCTCCAACACCACCACCCCATAGCTAAACACGTCCACTTTTGAAGTAATCGCAAGATTCAGCACCCACTCTGGAGCCATGTATCCCCGGGTCCCTCTCATCACCGAAAACTTCCATTGGTCGCTCCCACCTCGGTCCCACCGCTTCGACAGACCAAAATCACCCACCTTCGGGTTGTAATCGCCATCCAACAGAATGTTATGCGGCTTCACGTCACAATGCAGAATCCATTCCAAACACTCTTCATGCAAATACGCCAATCCTTTTGCAGTCCCAAGCACAATATTAAACCTTGTGGCCCAATCTAGTTTGCCAAGCCGCAAGTTATTGGCTAACGATCCGTTCTCCATATACTCGTAAACAACAAGCCTATTGTTTCCCTCAGCACAATAACCCCAAGTCTCTATTAAATTCATGTGATTCATTCTCCCGATCGTGCTTATTTCAGCCTGAAACTCATCTTCCCCTTGTTCGCCACTGTTTTTCAGCTTCTTTATGGCTGCAATCCGGTTGTCCTTCAACCGTGCTTTGTACACAACCGATGCACCGCCTTTCCCGATCTCCTCACTGAAATTGTGCGACGCCTTCTTCAGCTCATGATAAGTAAATTTCCTAAACCCGGTTGAAGCAGGAAAGTACAATTGATCGACTGTAGACGAGTGCTTGCTACTGCAATACCAGAAAAACAATATACACACAATTTCCATGAACCCGATGGTGCACCCGACCACTACCATGAATCCAAGTGGCCTCGTGTCGTTTATTTTCTCGTACGGCCGTGCCAGTAGCGTCACCACAGGTCGTGGGCAGGTGAAGCTTGACCGCCCGACGGCTTTCCTATTATTAAAAGAGGAGGCTAACCTTGTGGGCATCTTGATATAGATGGTACTGTAAACCCCATTTTGATACCCGTTATGCAAAGAAGACTTCAAGAAACAGAAGAATCCTTTGTCGCTTAAATATGCAAAATTAAAGCCTCTGCAGTTATTATCATGCAAGCAATCCTTCTTGCACGCATCAAGGGTCGTGTTGACATGGAAACGAATATCATAGCCGTAGAATTCCGCGTATGGAAGCGCAATGAAATCACAGCCGTCTTCCTTGCAATCCATAGATTGATCGGGTTCACACCCGGCACTCCAGTCTTGAGAATGAGCCATCTTGAAGCCATGTAAACAACTGCATTTCCTTCCATAATTACTATATGTGCATAAACTGTTGGGTCCACACGTACCATCAATCCTACAAATCTGAGAAATGGCCTGCCATGTCACCTCCCATTTCATTCCAATTCCAGCCTGAGTATAAGCTCTGACATTACCGTCCGTGTCTAGCCGCATCATTCTTTGCGGGCCCAGCCCATAATCAGTTGTAGTGAAACTGAAACCGTCCGTTGAGTTGAACAGACCATAAGAATCAAGCTGAGCAGTCCGAGCATCGATGTACTCGAATCTGCCAGCATAATATGTTCTTATCTTCGGATCGGGCCAGTAATTTGAGGTTGTTTCTAGGTTGTCATAAATAAGGCGAAGAATGCTATCGTGATCGAAAATCAGCTTATAGTAACCGGAAGAATAGTTAGTAGAGCTTCTAGAAGAAACAAGCTGTGTGTTTCTAGTAAAAGGTTGGTTTGGAAGAAGGGTGTCTGTTGGGTAATCAAAGCTTTGCCAAAGAACATGTTGCTGTTGCTGTTGCTGTTGAAGAGCAAGTACGAGGTTACCTGTGTTTTTGAGTTTTAGTTCCAGTGAAGAGGATTTTGACTGGGTCTGCGTTGACCAGATGACGTGTTGACCCGCATCTATGAGAACAAGGTTGCCATCTTTCTGCAGCGATAGCCTCGATTTCTTGCCGTTAACGGGTGCGTCTCGGTTAGCCATCCAGACCAGGGATGCCGGTTTCTGGGTGAACCATATTGCGAAGACGTAAGCATTTTGGCCGGCTTGATGAAAACCGGCTGTGAAGACGGCGTTTGGTGAAAGTATGAGGTCATCTTTGTTTTGGACAGATAAAGATTTGCCTCTAGTTAAACTATAGCGCGGGTAAGAGGAAGAAGCATATGACGACGACGACGACGACGAAATTAATAATATTAGTATTGTAAGAGGAAGAGTTTGAAACATTGACGCCTCCATGAAATGATTCTCAAGATATGGCCTGGCCGACTATGATATTGATATAATTATAATAATATACAATTCTTTGACTAGAATAAAGAGAAGAGAAAATTGAAAATCCTAATGAGATCATGTTGTTTGAAAAATAATTAAATTAGGTTGGTAGATAGATGGAAGGAATATGTTTTTGTTTTGTGGTGGTGCGAAAGGAAATTTCCAAGCATGTGCTTGTGAAGTGGCGTGCCAATTTCAAAGTCTTCCACTAAATTCAATGGTTGGTTCCTTATGTCATATCAATCAAATATATATGTACCCAACTTACGCAAACTGTTTAAGCATACATTTAATTAGATAAACAGAAACACTATTGTCACACTTTTCTTTCAATCTTGTTTAGTTTTAAAAAAGTCTCTCACACCCAACACTCTCTCTCTCCATTATTTTATTAATTTTTCTCTTAATCGTACTCACATAATATAGAGGTTGAATATAAAAGCCTTCAAATGTAGAGGCGTATTATAGTTTTCTTTTTATAATTTTTCTTGAGATTTCAATGTAGTGTGTTTTAGTTGTTTTCCATGTTTTTCCTCTATATAATAGAAATTGTTGATATAGAGCCTTTAATGTGAAGTTTTTAGAGCATTCTCATCCAACGCCTTATTATGTGTGAGGGGTGTTTTTTTAATCTAGAGAGTGATTCAGGGTGTCATGAGTGAAGAGTTTTTATATTTTATAAAAAGTAGTGATTTTTTTGTATATTTGAAAAGTTACTGTTTATTCCATATAATTTTTTAATATATTTTGAAAGTGATTGTGAGTGAATGAAAGAGAAAAGGTAATAATAAAAGGTATAAAAAGTATTATTTAATTAAAATGAAGAGAGAAAATATAGTAAGTTTTATTGTAATTTTTAATTTAGAGATAGAGGATAGGATGAGAATACTCTTACATGTTTGAAATATTAAGTTTGATCAAAGGATTTTACTTATACGCATTAGGAGAGTATACCACTTCTAGGTGTAGGCAGCGCCGACCATAAGGTGTGGCGGGGTGGTCGACCACCACAAGCCCGACAACAGCTAGGTCGGAATTTTTTTTTTTTTAAATTTTATGTATTTTTATTACAACAATATGTATATTTAGTGTTTAAATTCAATTACATAACCACTAGCTTGGTCTAGTGGTAAATGAGTATTACTATCAACCAAAAGGTTATGTGTTCTAGTATCATTTTAGACATGTTTAATCCTACTTTTATACAAAAGTTTTTCACACAGCCTAATTTATAATCAAGTAAATCCATATCAAAATTAAATTGTTTAAACTCAACAAAATACTCTTTTTACTTACGGCTCAAATTTTCACCTTCGGCCCAAATTTTTTTTTGCTTTCTCGAAGCCGGCCCTGGGTGTAGGGGAGTGATCATAGACCTAAGTGGTGGTTTGGGATATGAAAATTCTTTGGTTTTTCATTTATATGTGTTTATGTATGTCTTCTTATCTATTTATCTTTTGCTGATAGTTTGTTTTTGTGTTGTTAAGTGTTATGTCCTGTGTGCATCTATTTATAATTACCTCATCTTTGTTTTTTATGTTCTTAGAGTCAGGGGTCTCGCTAGATGTAGTATCTGTCCCATTATAGAAGTAACATGTGTATTCATTTAAAACCTTCTTAGTGGTTATGATTGATTGATTGAATGAATATAAATTATAAATAAAACATGAATTATGTAAAAGGGTGTTACAATTGTTATTTTCACGGGCTTTCACTATTTTTATGCACACTCGCATGTACACAAACGAGTAACTTATTTGAATGATCAATTCCTATCAGAATTGTATAATACTTGAATGGTAATAGGTAAACATGATGTAATTTTAATTTTGGTTTTTCCCCTTCGTAGCGAACTTGAAATTATCTTGTTATGAGCTTCTTACTAAAGGCTTCTTCTATAATACAAAGCATTTCAATCAACAAATTAAATATGGTTAAGATATATCTAAATAAAGAATATTAAACATAAATATAAAACTATGTGTTCTACCCATCACTATCACTTGTTGCTACTGTATCATATCACCACTTCATCTATCATTCAATTCTACCCACTTTTTTTAAACACAATTAGATAAGGTACAACCCGACACAAAAAAAAATGAGTGATGAGCGGGATGATGACCACGATGCATGCTCATCGCGCAAAAGCGAGTGATAAGGGGGGTGGTGTGCCACATGGTGTTCATTGCACCATCCATATCATCACCCACCCTCACTCACAACCATAACAATCAAGTTAAGAATTAGTTATATATATGAAAAAAAGGTTAAATAAAAGTTTTTGTTATATGTTTAATGTAGAGTTTTATAACAATGTTTTTCTTATATAAAAACCTTGTTAAGAAAAAATATCATAAAGAAATTTATTATGCGTTTCTTCTTAAATTTGCTTAGATCTCATATGGTGTGGACATAGAGTTAGACTTGGAGATCCCATAAAAGAAGTCAGCAAATCTTTAGAAATAAATATAGTCGTGATTCATACTAAATATTCCAATCTCGCCTTCGAAAATTCTTTTGATTTTTTATAATTTGAATATATAAATCCTAATTGTTTATTTGACTTAAAGGTGAGTCTTTGTTTATTCATCGTGGAATAGGTACTGATGATGAATGAGATTTTATTAGTATGATCTCAGGTTTAATTATAATACTTTTATTAAATCATTGAATTGTATTAGTATTTTATTATTTTCAACACCAAATTTATTATGTTGGATCAAATGTTTTTAGTCCCCAATATTTTTAAGCCCCTAAATGTAAAAGTCAAAGCAAACCCATTACTGAATCAATCCCATACAAAACAACTAAAAACGAATGGTTTTCGAAATCCATAAAGCCAGAATTTCATTTTAATTGGGTTTAAGCTCAAAGCCTCAAGCAACGCATACACACCTCTCTACATGATATTCGCACACATACATGCGGATACATTTAGATCTGTAACAACTATAAAACGGTCTACTTTGATGTTGACAACTCAAAGTTGGGTTTGGGGACATGAAGAACAGCTCCACATGGTTTACATAAACATGACACACTTCAAAAATCTGTTATTTATCAGGGTCCAACAATTTAGATTTATTAATATATATAACTCATAATAATGATTTAAATATCTCTCAAAAGTGTAGTGAACACGAAATTCAATTTCAATTCCTCAAGCATGGATCACCAAACATGCCAACTACAAAGATTAAAAAAAAAGAAAAACACTAAACCACTGCAATTAAATAAAAACATGCATTTGAAAGTTGAAATTAAATCAAATTGTCAAGCTTTTACACTAAAGCACAATCCCAAGTCAACTGTAAATACCAAACATGCATGTTTCCATTATGCAATGCATACATTTGTTCTGACATCTCCCGTGTCATCAAACCACGTATCTATTTCAATCCACGTCTTCTTCTTCTTCTGCTTCATCCTCCTGCTCATAATGTGTTTGAATGTGAATCATGATTAAAAAGATATCACACTATCAAGTAGTACATATAATTAATTATATGTGAACCAATGAAGATCATTTAAATCAAATACCTTCCTCGTCTACTTGGGACTTGGACTTATCAGATTCCTCCTCCTCAACAGTCTCCTATCTAAACATACAAAATCCATCAAACATTTCATTCACAATGCAGCAATTTACAAGAAATGCACAAACCTGTTTCTTATTGTACGCTTTCATAACTTTCTCATACTCGGTCTTCCTTTTTGCAGCCTTGGCTTCATAAGGAGTCTTTTCCTAAATCAAAATCAGTAGTCATTTTCATATATAACAAAGTTGATTTATATTAATTAAATAAATTACAATAGAAACTAGGTATGACTTACAGCCGCACTCATGGATTTCCATTTCTCTCCCCCAGCTTTCCCAACGTAGAAAAGTTAGAAAATAAAATGTAACACCAAGAACGAACTCAGTAATAATACTTGAGTTGACTTAATTACTGCTGAGACAGCCTTGACATTAGGATTTTCTTTCCTGAATGTCTTCCTAAACTCCTCACTGAAAAAACAAGAGGACCCAAATCAGCATATAAAATGAATGAGAATAAGAAATTATTATAAGTTGAATGAACGCACGCATACAGGAAAACAAAGAAAGCACTTGGAGGTCTTTTGGGCTTGTTTGGATCTTTAGCTGGAGCCTTTTTCTTGCCTACTTTTCTGAAACATAATTAATCTAATAATAATATAGGCTGCAATATATATATATATATATATATATATATATATATATATATAACTAATATATTAAAGCAACACAATTTTGTCTACATGTCCTTCACCTAGGTTATTCACATAGACTTTCATGTCATCAACCTTTCATAAATTTAATTTCCACATATTCACAATAAAATTTTAATAAACAAAATCTAAAACCACGCGACCCATTTTATTTCTATAACCCGATACCCAGTTGAAGCCATTTGTTATCATCCTCTCAACCCTAATGTGACATTCGTCAAATTCCGAACCCGAAACCCGACCCATTTTGGATTTTTATTTCCGAGTTCATATAACTTATTAAAGTTATAAAGGTATGATATTTTATTATTATATTTTTGTTTTATGAAAGTTAAAGTACCAATTTTGTAAATAATAGTTTTAAATGCTAATAAAGTTGAAGGACTTTTGTGCAAAATTTAATAAACTTGGAGTAAACCTCCTGTTACGTTGTCATCTCAACCAAGAAGTCCGGCCACATATCGGCGCTTTTCCGGCAAGTATTTAACACCGAATTAAGACTTAAAACGGCCAATTGATGAGACCATTTGACTCGTAACTTCAAACCGAGCATTTCACCACCATGATTGAAATTCAATTCAGTGTTTTAAGCCTCCAATTAACGGAGCGAAAATTGTGGGTTGACCAAACTGATTGTAACGTGGCTTTTAGCTCTGTATAAAATCGTAGAACCATCTCGTGATCCTTTCGCACTCGCATATGCTCTCAATTTCTTCTAAGCTTTCGTTCTGCGAACGGACTCAAGCTCTTCTAACTCCGGTACTCCGACCAAGCTAATCTCCTTCAATCCAATAAACACATGGGTAATTTAATTGTGATTCATGTTCGGTTTTATCTGCAGGTACAAAGCCGCTGTCAATTTAGATTGGCAGAGGTATTTACTTGATCAATTTGTGATTTATAGTTCTAGGGTTTATATGGATTTGGGGATAAAACTTAAGTTGTGTTTATAATTAATCAGAACCAATCCTTAAAAAAAAAATCTTATTGTAGTCCAATTGGTTTGCGGGTTACATACAAAGTTCCAAACCGATCCAGACTCATGTTCGAGTCTCTTAAAAAGCAGTTTGTTAGTTTTTTTTTACTTTTAACACATTATTATTATTATTATTATTATAACACTTTATTGTTATTATAAAACGAATTATCATCACTAAATAAATGTTAGATAAACTTACAAATCCAGTTTTGTTTGAAAATCCAAAAATTTGTTTATTTTTTTTCTTTATTCTAAACCAGTCATTTAGGTCTTAAAAAAACTCATTATTATAATCATCGTTTAAATTAAGTGAAACGTTTATGAGCTGATTTCTGTTCATATAACTTAATATTGTTGTTGTGTAACTTTTAAGTGTCAAAATTATTGAAACCGTTAATCACAAATTAACAACATCGATAGTTATTTATTGCTTCGTCATATTTTAAAATAGTTACGAAGTTTGAAATTAATATAATTCGTAATCAGTCGTCTGTTTATAATTGTTAGTCTATAAATATAATTTAAAGCCATTTTATATCAAACTTCTAATCAAGTGCCCAAATTTGGCATACAAACCCTAAATCCCAAATGATCTTAGACGTTATGTGTCGTTTAGTCTATTTAACTTTAAAGCACATATTGTTTGACTGCAATTTAAGTTATTCAATTAGTTATATATTGACAATAAATATTATATAATTAACTATAATTAGATATTTATATAATTAACAATGAATATTATATAATTGGATGTTTCATGTATTTGGATATTTAAAAATTTTCAATTCACCAAAAGCATATTAACAATATAATTAGCTGCTACAAGATTTTTAATTTGGACTTTATTATATAATTAAGCATATTAACAGTATAATCGGCTGCTACAAGATTTTATGTAGCTTTGTCAAGAGTGAAGAGTAGAGTCGGTATTAAGTTAGTCATACTCGACAAAGAATCACAGCTTACAACCAAAACTACAAACGTTGTTTACAAGGAGATTTTCGAAAACTTAATGTTATAAAGTTTAAACCTGGTATGTATTTGTAAGCTTAGTTTTCAATTAATATTACAAAATTTGTTACTAATATGTGTTTTTTATTTTTTTCAGGTCTAATGGTTCATTTATGTTATATTATTTCTTATTCACTGCATTGTTTATTTATAAAGTATTTTCTTTTTATGTTATAGACATGGTTTAACATCTTTTGTAATATTTGAAGCTAAAATACTTATGCCAAATATTTGTGTTGATTGAATATGTTGCTAATATTTTATATTGTTTGTTGATATGTTTTTCACCCGTGTGTACCACGGGTTATTATCCTAGTATATATATATATATAGGGGAGGAATATTTTGAGAACCATGTTGAGTTTTAAGAACTTAAGAACTCAATTCTAGGCCACACATTTAATTAAATGGATTGGAATATGTGATTGAGATTAAATCTGGCAAAAAAGTCAAAGTAGGAGAGAGAATAAATATGTAAGTGGTCACACTAACTTTTACGTCCGTTACACATGTGTAAAAAGTCGACTCGGTGCGTAAAAAATTATGTAATTTTTTTACGTGTATGTAACTTACATATATTACGTATGTGTAAAAAAAATCGAAAAAAAATCGTTACACTGAGTTTTTTCGAGTTCTTAAAACTCAAAGGGGTTCTTAATTGAAATCTCCCCTATATATATATATATATGTGGTAAGGTTAAAATGAAAACCCATTTGAGTTGTGAAAACCCGCGAAAACCCTATGTAACATCGTTTTTTTTTCATTACATGTAATATATGTTGTAACATTTAATACAAAACATCGAAACATCAAAAAAAAAATGTTTTGCTATTTTTTAACATTTTTTTACTAATTTTTATATATCTTTTCAGGAGAGAGAAAAGGTTATATTTATATTTACATTTTTTATTCATTTTAATTGTGGACCACAAGATTTAAACATTAATTAAAAACATGTGGTCGAGAATGGGTATCTAAAGTATTCACAACTCAAGTGGGTTTTCATTTTATACTTAGCCTATATATATATATATGTATATATATATAGGCTTTCCATGATCTTAATTACTGATCTAGAACAATCAAATCAAATCTTTATATATGATATGTAGTGTTGGTATTCATGTATTAGAACCAGAAATAATAAAATAGAAACAATAAATGATAACAGGGAACCGGGCTTGTGTTTGACACAATTCCCTTAAACTGATTCGCGGTCTGTTCCCGGGGTACTCCGGTTCGAAGCAGTAGCGGACTGCCGGACTTGATCGCTTGTCTGAAACAAAATCGTAAGATGTTGCAGCAGAGAGGAAGAGAGAGTTGTGTGTGTTTTTTTTTCCATATTTGACTGAAGCATTTGAATTGGTTTTATAGCAAGAAAGTCATAACATAAGATCAAACCTTATAATGATCATTAAAGTTTAATAAAACAGAATAATGATCATTAGTGAGACTTTTGAAACCGAAATCAATAATAATAATCATTAAGAGAATAATTATCATTAAATCGTTTGACCAACTTCAGTTACGAAATTAATAATAATAATAATCATTAAGAGAATAACTATCATTAATTCGTTTGACCAACTTCAGTTACGAAATTCTCGAAAACAAATGCAAAACTGGAAACCCAATTTTGCACCCCCCCTGCGCGCGAGTAGAAGTTGTAGTAAAACACATCACAAATTTTCAAATGAGTAGTGAAGATTGCATCTTATAAATTACTTCTCATTTTGTTCCACATCCGATGTGGGACAAGGTTTTACAACTTTAACTTTTGAGACATTCATTCACGCACACTTCTATTTAATTTTCCAACAATCACCCACATGAATGGAGGTCGAAACAACATCATTCCGATTATATTTCAGCAGTTGAATCTTGTATACAATAGGTAGATGTTACTCTTTGAACCTTTGCTTATGAAGCGCACTTAGCCCACTGACTCTGAGTAAACAGTGAAGTCTTTGAACTCATCTGTCGTTTGTGTAGACGACAATACACTTTACACAAGACTCTCCCTGACAAAGTCAAGTCCTCATAGTTATGTTCGTTATGGTCATGAACATGAGCCTGGTTCTATAAGAGCTATTAAGTATTGTGCCCCAACAATACCCTTCGAAGCGACCCCACTTCTCTCTCACAAAGGTGATTCACCATGTATGATTACCTTAGTCGAATCATTAAAAGCCATAGGCTTAGCCTCATACTTGTCACTTTTAGGAATGGACTAGGAAATTTACCAACCATGTAGTAAACTACCTTTTAAATACGTAGGGTTATTCCCCCCACAGTGTGACATTCGTCAATTTCGGGTCTTGTTTGTATTCGTTTTTGTATTTGTTTATTATGTAAACCGACCCGATTTGTAAACCGAAGCTTATGTTATAATCAAAATGATGGATTTGTGTTACAATATTGTTTCACACTTGTTGGGTCTTGAAAACATCCTACCTTTATTTTTATTTTTTATTTATTTATTTTTATTATTATTATTATTTTTTTGTTTTGTGTTTTTGTCTTGATCCATTTTGCATGAAAACTCTTGTGTCTCACACCCATATTTGACCATCAACATTACCCTATATATACACCACTTTTCCTCTTCATTTTCCCTTGCTACAACTCCAAAAAAAAAACTCTCTCAAACATTAAAGATTAAAGGTTATCTTCTTAAGTGTTCTTGAAGGTTTTTAGTCTTTCATCTTAATTAGTTTATGTAGCCTTATTAATACTTGTTTATGGTTTTGCAACATATATATAATATACACCCCTTGTTTACCTTTGGTAGTTACTTCTCCGATTCCGGTCGGTGAGGTTTCGGACCTCACAAGGCAAGGCTTCATGGAGGACTTCGTGTCCTTGATATATATACATCTATATAACTTGTTCATACATATTAATCTTGCTTATTTTTGTTTGTTGGTCATGTTTACAAGTTCCATGGTTATGGGTTTTTAAGAGTCTATGCTTCGGTTTAACAGTAAATAACTCTAAACCATAAACCGAACTTTGTTACTAGTTTTGTTAAATAATTGTTTAAACATACTTATTGTTAGATCTAAGTTTCTAAAATCATTTTTACAAATTCTATGGTTATGGGTTTGTAGAATCTTACCTCGATCTTAACCCGAAGGATCTTAACCCGAAACATGATCCGAACCGAAAACCGAACTTTTGTTTAAAGACTTTATTGTTAACTTTTGGTTGTAAAACTTAAAGTATTTTTTTTATTTGTACATTATTATACAAGTTCTTTAGTGTTAGGACATGTGGAAACCAAACTGATTCTTACTCGCTTAAGACACATAAGTGTGTTTTTTTTAGCCATCAAGACTTGTATATTTCTTTAAAAATAGTTACAAATTGATTTTTAAATATTTTCTTAAGTACTTGGAAATGTTGGATCCAACTTGATCTCATAACAAAGTTTAGACCGACAAAACCGAACACTCGCTTAACGTGCGTTGTTAGTTTTAAAACAATGGAACTACATACTTGGTTAAGTCTTATTAAATTTTATTGAGCTATCTCATAACATTCAATATTTTGGAAAGTTGACTTTGGGTTTGACCAATTATCAAGACCCGAACCGACAACCCGAACACTCGATAAAAAAAACCGTTTTAGTATCTTTATTCCAAAGGGATTTGCATTCTTGCATTTTACCCACCTTATTACTTAACATAGGTTGAGTAAATATTAAGGTTAGATACTTTAACCCGGTTTCGAGCAAACTTACATTTTCAAATGGTTATTATTATAAATTCTTAAATAGTTACATTTTAAACCTTGAACTTTAATTATTTACATTTCTCAACATTTATTTTGTTTAAAGACCTTCAAGACAACCTTTCTAAATTCAAGACTTCTTTTCTTTTTAGGCATTGTGAGTTAAACTCGTCGTTCCGACAAATCTCCAAATTATCATCTTTCAAGTTTACTACTTGAAGGTGAGTACTTCATACCCCATTTTCCATCTTTTATTTTGGGGGTGACATTTCATACTTATTCAACAAAATGCTTTATATTTGAATCTTAAACCACAAACGTAGTTGTATACTTTACCTAAATAATTGCTCGATTTGGTGTTCTATGCTTATATGCCTATGTGTTTATCGCTTTTGGTTGGTGGAACTATAAAATCCTAGACTATTTGGCATCCCTTTATAGCAAGGTGTCGTTAACGTAATGCAATTAACGATAACTATAAAATCCTAGACTATTTGGCATCCCCTTATAGCTAGGTGTCGCTAATGTGTTTAGCGATATCTATTTATCCAAATTACCACTTTTATTTATCGTTTCGTATGCAAGTTTTGTGGCTATCTTTATTATATACTAATATGATTAAACTTATGAATTGCTCACCAACCTTTGTGTTGACAAACTTTATTTTATGAAATGTTGCAGGTTTGCATCTTGGTTGATTTATGATTGTGAAGAAAACGACATCAAAGACCTTAGGATATTAGTAAAAATGAACAATATCAAATTTTCCATATTTTGTGATATCTTGTTTATGGTTATTTTATGGATAATTGTTATGTGACATTTTCGGTGTTGTGAAATGAAAAGAGTTTATTAAATGCTGTCACTTTAATTAGTGTCATGTGCTTATGGACAATCGTTACACCTCGGCATGTTCCACCGCCTTTGGTCGGGGTGTGACACACAGTGACCTCATTAATTCATACAATTAGGTTTTCCTATTGAACTCAATTCTTGGGATCTCCAATCTGTTGAGTTAGGTTTCCTTCGTATGAACCTTTAATTTTTCAAGGGCTTTAGTCCCATTCCCATGGACGACTTCTGAACTAACTCTCTACTTAGGCCTTTTGTTAACGGATCCACAATATTATCCTTTGACTTCACGTAGTCAACAGTGATAATTCCAGTAAAGATTAGTTGTCGTATCGTATTATGTCTACGTCTAATATGTCTGTTCTTACCATTATACATTGTGCTATGAGCTCTGCCAATTTCCGATTGGCTATCACAATGTATACAAATGGCTGATGCCGGCTTAGGCCATCTTGGTATACCCTCAACAAATTGACGTAACCATTCTGCCTCTTCGCCCGATTTATCTAGGGCGATGGATTCTGATTCCATCGTGGATCTAGCTATAACTGTTTGCTTAGACGATTTCCACGATATAGCAGCACCTCCAAGTGTGAATACATACCCACTTGTTGCTCTGGAATCATTCGTGTCAGATATCCAATTTACATCACAGTGTCTTTCGATAACTGCCGGATATCTGTTATAATGCAACCCATATTTCCGAGTGTATCTTAGGTAGCGAAGCAACCGAATCACACAGTTCCAATGAATTGAACCTGGGTTGCTCGTGTATCTACTTAGCTTGCTCACAGCATATGCTAAGTCTAGTCTAGTACAACTCATAAGATACATCAAGCTGCCGATAATTCTTGAGTATTCCAATTGGTTAACGGGTTCACCTCTATTCTTAGCTAGATGTTGACTCGTGTCAATGGGAGTTCTAGCTACATTAGAGTCATTAGCATTAAACTTCTCAAGAATTTTTTTCACACAATGGGCTTGACTTAAAACAAGTCCACTTTGGGTTTGTGTGATTTTAACTCCCAAAATCACATCCGCAAAACCCATGTCTTTCATGCCAAATCTTGCCTTTAACATGTTCTTTGTGGACGTTATGATTTTGTCATCGCTTCCAGCAATGAGCATATCATCTACGTATAGACACAGAATGACATATCCATCTGATGTGTCCTTCACATGTACACATTTGTCACATTCATTGATTTTGAACCTGTCATCAAGCATGAAATGATCAAACTTTTGATTCCATTGTTTTGGAGCTTGTTTCAATCCATACAAGGATTTTACAAGTTTGTAAACTTTCTTTTCTTGCCCAATGGCTATGAAACCTTCAGGTTGTTTCATGTAAATCTCTTTCTCCAGATTTCCATTCAAGAAAGCTGTTTTCACATCCATTTGATGAACTTCCAGATTTCTAATGGCGGCAATGGCCAGCACCAACCTGATGGAGGTTATTCGCGTAACCGGCGAATATGTGTCAAAATAATCTAAACCTTCTCGTTGTTTATATCCTTTGATCACCAACCTTGCCTTATACTTATCGATGGTGCCATCTGGTTTCAACTTCTTCTTGAAGATCTATCGATATCCTAGTGGTTTACATCCTTGAGGAAGATCCACTAGTTCCCAAGTATGATTTTGTAAGATAGAATCTGTCTCACCTTTGTTGCCAATGATACTTAGTATTTATCATAAAATAATAACAAACGTCATAATGATCATTAAAGTGTAATAAAACAGAATAATGATCATTAGTGCAATATTTGAAATCATAACAAACATCATAATGATACTTAGTAATTATCATAAAAATCATAACAAACGTCATAATGATTATTAAAGTGTAATAAAATAGAATAATGATTATTAGTGCAACATTTGAAAAACATAACAAACGTAATAATGATACATAGTAATTATCATAATAATTATAACAAACGTCATAATGATCATTAAAGTGTAATAAAACAGAATAATGATCATTAGTGCAACATTTAAAACTGAAATTACTAATAATAATTATCATTAAGTTTGTTGGTACGTTTGAGGTTCCACTTCTACCATGTAGGTAAGGAAGTCAGAGCCGAAGGATTTTTCAATCCTTTCCCGTTTACTCTTTCTAATTTCAACTTCCTCTATTTTGGATTGTTCTCGAAGTTCATCTCTTGTACCCTCGTTTTCTAGAACAATTTCCTTAGCCGGTCTAAAAAACAACTCGATTTTCTTTTACCCAAGCATGGGAACATATGTTCAAACCATGATGCATCTTTTGATTCTAGTATGGTGCCTTTGTTTATTCTAGGGTTCTTGGAATCATGCACAAGAAAACGAAATGCACCACCAGGACGAGTGTATCTTATAAATATACAATCCACTGTTTTGGGTCCTATTAGTAGCCATTTCGGTGATGTTACTACTACCTTGGCTAGGCACCCCCATACTCGCAAGTATTTATATGATGGTTTATTTCCCGTCCATAATTCGTATGGAGTTACATCTTTCTTCTTATTGGGTATCATGTTTAAGACATAATTCGCCGATAAGATTGTTTCCCCCTACATTCTTAGCTTATACCAGAACTTATCATCATGGCATTCATCATTTCTTTCAAAGTGTGGTTCTTGCATTCCGCTATGCCATTTGGTTGAGGGGATTAAGGAGGCGCGAGTTCATGTATGATTCCATCTTTTTCACAGAAATCAACAAAAGGTGAAACATATTCACCTCCTCGGTCACTCCTTATTGTTTTTTTCTCCGATTTAGTTGATTCTCAACTTCGGCTTTGAATAAGATAAACTTATCAATAGCCTCATCCTTACTCTTAAATAAGTACACATAGCAATACCTTGAACTATCATCAATAAACGTGATGAAGTACTTACTCCCACCACGAGTAGGAATTGCTTTAGATCACACACATCAGTGTAGATCATCTCGAGTGGTTCGGTGAATCGTTCAATCTTTTCGAATGACGATCTTATTTGTTTTGCTTCGACACAAGTTAACTTTGGTGACCATAATCGAGAGGTTATCAACCTCACGAACCATATTTACTTGTCGAGCATTTTCATTTTTTGGAAGCTTACACTCATTGGTCCTATGGCCTTGCTTTCCACAATTGTAACACGTTTCTTAGAACTTTATTTTATTATTAATATTATTATTATTTATTTATTTATTATTATTTTTTTAAATTCTCCCCTTAGGACCAAGGTTGGAGTCTTTCCCATTTTAAAGTCCAAGAATTTAGCCACCGTGAACTTTTTAACACCGACATCTTTTGTTTTGTATTTGCGGTCCAAAGACTCCCATAATTCTTTGGAAGTCTTGGCCTTGCATTACACATTGTACAATGCATCCACCATACCATTCAAAACATAATTCCGGCATAAGAAATCCGAATGATTCCAAGCCTGAACCGCGCTCACTGAATGAGCATCCATTTCCCCTTTATCAACATGGGAGACGGTTTCAGTCAAGAACCTCGCTAGGTTCAACGTGGTCAGATAAAAGAATATCTTTTGCTGCCACTTTTTAAAATTCACACCGGTGAATTTTTTCGGTTTCTCAGCATGAGACGTAACTGCATTAGGCAATGGTGCAACCAAACTGGTTGTGACAGCAACAACAGAAGCAATGATCGCGGAGACGACAAAACTACAGTGATCATGCCTAGGATTCCATTCTAAAACGAAAGACATAGGAACAATTAGTAATCTGTTTAAGTTTGTTGGTATTCCTGTATTAGAACCGGAAATAATAAAATAGAAACAATAAATGATAACAGTGAACCGGGCTTGTGTTTGACACAATTCCCTTAAACAGATTCGCGATCTGTTCCCAGGGTACTCCGGTTCGAAGCAGTAGCGGACTGCCGGACTTGATCACTTGTCTGAAATGAAATCGTAAGATGTTGTAGCAAAGAGGAAGAGAGAGTTGTGTGTTTTTTTTCCATCTTTGACTGAAGCATTTGAATTGGTTTTATAGCCAGAAAGTCATAACATAAGATCAAACCTCATAATGATTGTAATAAAACAGAATAATGATTATTAGTGAGACTTTTGAAACCGAAATCAATAATAATAATCATTATCATTAAGAGAATAATTATCATTAAATCGTTTGACCATACGAAATTCTCAAACACATTTACCAAACCAGAAACCCAATTTTGCACCCCCTGTGCGCGGATAGGAGTTGTAGTAAAACACATCACAAATTTTCAAATGAGTAGTGAAGATTGCATCTTATAAACTATTTCTCATTTTGTTTCATATCCGATGTGAGACAAGATTTTACAACTTTAACCTTTGCGACATTTATTCACACACATTTCTATTTAATTTTCAACATGTAGCAGGCAAGCAAACAAACAAGAAACTAAGTAACTTGTCATCAACAGGCTTCAAGGCGTCTCTTTTTGCAGCAGCCCCTTCACCCTTGGCACCCTTCATATCTACAAATCCAAATAATAAGAATAATAATAATAATAGTGTAGTGTATTATGTTATGATTTTGCAAGACAAATAAAGATGACAAGTCCACGCAGTAAAAGATACAAGCTACAAAACAATCTCAATTCCTTTGGAACTAAAACAAGGAAATTGAAATCAGCAAAACTGGACATAAATAAAACAGGAGTATGGCCGAATGCAGCAGCAGAATTAGTGATCTTGGAGTATAAAATTAAGCGGAAAAAAAAAAGAGATGATGGATGATGTAAGTAAAACAGATCTGAAAAGAAAGAAGATAGCTTACCTGCTTGCTTATTGTAATTAGAGATCGAAGAGATTATTTAGTGTTGAGTGAAAGGAGTATCAGGCAAGAAAGAAAGGAGTTAGTTTGTGTGTGTTGGAATCAAGCACAACAGTGATTGAGTGACCGGACCAGCCTGTTGACTTTCATTTTCTGTCTTTTCTACTTTTTAATAGCTAGTCTAAATTACATTTTTAGTTCCAACTAGGTAATAACCGGCGCAACGATGCGAATTCTAGTTAGGTTCATACGGGTAATGATAATAAACCAAAAATAGTAAACTCACTGAATATGAATGTCGATGGTATAGGTTATAATTAAAAAACATATTTAAGACGACTTGTAATTGGTTGGTTTTATCCATGTTGTGCTGCTCCGAGTCAACACAAATTCGATCGATATTAGGGTACGAAATAGGAACAAAACAAAAAAAAATCAATTCATTAAAGCTAAAATACAACACATTCACATATCTAAAAAACACACGTGTTTCTACAGTTAACCGACGCGAGTTTTGTTGGTATTAGATTACAAGACCAAAACTAACCAAAAGATAATTTCATTAACGCCTAAATAAAACAAATTAATATATTAAAAACAAACACTTGCGTTGCAACGACGACCTGACACAAATTCAGTTCATATTAACGGTATTGGCACTAAATCGTTGATATAAATTAGTAAGCCCCAAAAGAATAACATAATTTAAAACAAAAAAAAACATGTTCCAATGGCTTGCAAACCGGCGCAAATTCTGCCAGATTAACAGTATTGGCTATCAAGACAAACTGGTAGACATAAAGACCGGGCCTTAATTAAGTTGATATTGGTTAGGTTCGTATTGTACCATATGAAAACCCAACGGTCAATCAAATAAACAACACTGAAACTATACCCAAAAAATATATTTGTCAATGCTCAACCGTAAATTCAGTCGGTATCAGTTAGGTTTGTTACAGATAAGAGTATAATTCGGTCGGTGCAGGTAAGGTTCGTTACAGACTGGACCATTATTTGATCGGTACCTATTAGGTCTGTAACATGTACCAGATCTTAACCATTTTATTATCAAATTTAAAACAAAAAAATTAATTAAATTACTTGACCAAAATACAAAACAAAAAAATTAAAAATTAATTACCCGGTCAACCATAAGTCGCCAAGTGGTTCAATCACCTTCTAGCGGCACCAACATTCTAATTTATATTATACTTATAATAAATTACCAATTTAACTTCATGACCATTCTAGACCCAAAAGAAAAACAAATCTATAAAAAACTAAAAAAGCATTCTTTATTACGAAGAATCGCACCTTGAGTTCTCCCAGTTTAATGGATGCAAGTCTGGGACTAGTTTTCTTACATTAATGTAATTCCGTGATGCTGACTGAACTAAGTAAGAAAAAAAATGCATTTTCATGATTGTTTTCGGGCTTATTGGTTTACTTAGGTTCTATTTGTTTTTGCTTAAAAGGTTTGCAAGGCTTACGTCTGCAGATTGTTTGTTTTTTTAGAAAAAAAAGATCTGAAAACTGTTTTTATGGTCTTAATAAATAAGCTATTGTTTAACTTCTTCTCTTCACACTTTTTTCACATCCTACCAACACCCAATGTCCAACACTACCACCACCCATCATGAGCCACCACCACCACCACCACCCACCGTTTGCCGCCACCATCACCCACCACCACCACCCGCCGTCCGCCACCACCACCGTCCACCGCCCACCACCATCACTATCCGCCACCACCACGGTCCACCACCCACCACCACCACCCACCGTCGTCCGCCGCCACCACCCACCACCAACGTCCGCCACCACTACCGTCTACCACCCACCACCATCACCACTGTCTGCCACCACCACCACGGTCCACCACCCACCACCACCACCGTCCGTCACCACCACCACCCACCACCACCGTCCGTTACCACCACCGTCCGTTACCACCACCACCACCACCACGGTCCACCACCCGCCGTCCGCCACCACCACCGTCCACCGCCCACCACCATCACTATCCGCCACCACCACGGTCCACCACCCACCACCACCACCCACCGTCGTCCGCCGCCACCACCCACCACCAACGTCCGCCACCACTACCGTCTACCACCCACCACCATCACCACTGTCTGCCACCACCACCACGGTCCACCACCCACCACCACCACCGTCCGTCACCACCACCACCCACCACCACCGTCCGTTACCACCACCGCCCCGCCACCACCCACTGTCTGCCACCACCACCGTCCATCACCACCGTCGGCCACAACCATCATCCACTACCACCACCACCCACCGTCCACACTAACCACAACTGTCCATCACCACCACCCCATCGCCCACCACCACCGTTCAGTTTATACAGACAATATCTAGTTTATAGGTAACTAATTTTTAGCTTATGCAGACGATATCTAGTTTATAAAACAAACAGTATTATATTTTCAGATTGCAGACCTTCAGACCACATCTTCAGTTGCAGACATAAAATCAGATGAAATAAGATTGCAGACGGTTTTTGTCTTAAAAAACAAACAGTCACAAACACGAAACTTTAATTAATAGATATAAAGTATGATGTTAATATTAACAGTGTATAATAAGTCAAAATATTTACCAGAAGGAGCTTATTAGTTACATCACTCCCGTTAAAGTTATGAATACTCTCTTCAAGTATTTCATTTATCATATTTGTGTATATCTTTTATTTTTGTTGGTTAACCCAACTCCTGTTTTTTTTCTAACAAAAACAAATATGTATATTTTTACTCCTTAATGTTATATTCAAAAGCAGGGAATATATGAAATATTAAAAACTAATGAGTTTTAGCTTAACTAGTATTGAATGTAAGTTAATATTTTGACCGGAGACAACAAGGTCTCAAGTTTGAATCTGATTGCAATCCGATTTTTCCGTTGTAGGCCTTCAGGTGACGGGTTTTCCCGGAACGAAAGACGATGTGCTTCGGCTACCCAGCACTGTCTATCATTGCGGGCGTATGAGTTCATTTTTGCCATTAGGTTACCGGGATAGCCAGGGTGGTTAAAAAAAATATATGAAATATAAAAAAGAGTTAATTGCAGTTATGGTTCCTGTGGTGAAACCCAAAACGCAGCTTTCACCACCGACGTCCATATCCCTTCTGCTGATCAGGAAGGCCGTGGTACCGATTCCGATCACTGTTGTGATACCTACCAGCCCGCTAAAATTCAATCCCAGGCAATGTCCGAACACCCGGTCCGAACGTTTGTCAACCTTCAAATGAGGTTGGAGGGTTTTGAAACAGGGGATATATAACGGTAGAGTTAGGTAAAGAGAATCAATTATGTATTTGAATAAACATAGTTTTAATACCCAATTTAGTCCAGTTTTGTTATTATTTTTAATAACATGTTAACGGAACAAGGGTCTAAATTGCATGTATTTAAAAAGCAGAGGGTTGCAAATTGTAAGGGTAAAAAATAGTGTAAAAGAAAAATGAGGGGATCTGTTTTTTTAGCGGAGCCACAAATCACAGAGATAGAGTGGAATTGTAAGGCAGGCCGGCGATTGGATTCCTCAATAGTTTGATCAGGTGAGCAACTTAACTTTGTATTGGATGGTGTTATGTTATGTGATGTAAATCTATTCTTTCGCCCCCTTCCCTTGTAAGTAATTTCAAAATCTCGATTCCTGTGCAGGCAGGCAGATGAATACTAGTATTTTGATGATTAAGAATTGGCTTACCAAGTCTATGGCATTGGGTCTGGTGGGAATCACTGTCACTGACCGTTATGCTGGCGTATGCCCCGTTCGAGGTTCATCTATGTCTCCTACTCTTAATAATCCGGCATCTAATTCTTCATTTTCAGGTAGGTAATTATGCACTTTGTTTGTTTGTTTCTTTCTGATACTGACATCCTCATTCATTGCTTCCAGATGATTATGTTTTCTTGGAGAAGTTTTGCCTTGACAAATACAGATTCTCACATGGTGATGTTGTCATTTTCAGGTATCTATCTATCTATCTATCTATGCTTGTGCTTTTTAAATTCTATTCTATTCTATTCTTATTCTTGCTTGCATATATACCCGACCATGTTTTTATTTCAATATGCATGTTGCTAACAAACCCTATATATTAATTGTATGCTACTTTAGTAAGCCTTTGATCCTTTAAAGACGAACAATAATAAGTGGGTGAAATTGCCACTTCTAATAGCTATCTTGTTTTGTATTAGGAAGACTTCATAGAATAGTAATTAAGTCTAGATACCCAAACCTTTTTTTTTTTTCAAGTTATTCAAATTTCCAGGTTATCGGGCTACCTTGAAGTTGTGTCAATTCCTAATACTTGCCATGAACATATTAATTTAAAACATAAATGAAAAAAAATACTGATCAGCTTGTTTAGTCTGGCAGCTGATTTTTGGCCAAAGTTTTGAGTTTTTTTGGCAGTTTGCCCAAATACCAGCCAACCTATTTATTGATCTATTTAATTTAACTGGGAAAAACTAAATTTGACTTTTTGCTATGGTTTCCACCCATAAGAGTCTTTCATATTCTTCCATCAAACAATTTAGAACTTCATTCCCGGCCTGAAGATCCATACTCGCATCCAGTAATTGGGGATGTTATGCCTTGTAACCAGTTTTTGTTGAAAATATCAAAACCGATTCTTCTTCACCACCACCGGATTTCCAGATTCTTCTTCACCACCACCGGATTACATCCATCATCCAATCAATCACCTTCATTTCAGATTACCCCTACACAATCCGATCAATCCACGACCAAAAACCAAGCCAATCGATTCCAGAAGCTTCAAATCGGACCGTAATTAGGGTTCCTCTCCTTCTTCAAGATCCGGTAACAACAGCCCTATTAACCCTTACCGGAGCTCTCCAAGACGTCCATAACACCACCGCAGCTCATTATTCTCGCTGTACTGTTGTTTCCGGCTACTGTTGTTAACTGCCGCCGCCGCCGTCGTCTATTGCCGCCGCCGGAAAAACGATTAAGGCTCTGTGGAGGTTGCTGGGTTGCTGCGAGGTGTTATCATTGAGGGATCTTAGCTGATTCACCCTCTGCCGCCACCGTAACACGTCGCCGGAGCTCCGCCGTCGCGGCCGCTCAACGCCGCCGCCGCCGAAACTCAAGGGTTGTAGATTGTGTCACGTTTCTAGCTTATTCTCGTTAGCTCACGGTGTCTCGTCCCGGTTTCAATATTGGTGACTTGCTAAAATCCCGGTGAGATCGTTTCATATCTTTTATTTTTGTTGGCAATAGGCCGTGAGGCTGCTAGAGTAGTCAGTCCAATTTATCTGTTACTGGGTGCCGTGTGTCTATTATTATTATTATTAGTTTTTGTTACTACTATTATTATTATTATTATTATTGATTTGGTGTTCTATTGCTTGTGTTTGTGTGATTAGTTGCAACCATAGAGCGTAGGAACCATGACTATTACCTGAGACCATGTCCTGAATCGAGGGGTGTAGGAAAGAGTAAAGATAGGGAGCGTATATTGCGTTTGGCTTCTTGGAATGTAGGAACATTAAATGGTAAGTTGTTAGAATTGGTAGATGTGCTTAAAAGACGTAGGGTTCAGATAGCATGCCTCCAGGAGACTAAGTGGAAAGGACATAGAGGGGCTGAGTGTAATCGGTATAAGTTGTGGTACTCGGGGTCTGATGGAGCTAGGAATGGAGTGGGGTTTCTAGTGGCTAAGGAAATACACACTAGTGTGGTGGAGGTGATAAGACATAATGACAGGATTATGGTGTTGAAATTAGTACTAGGAGAGGAAGTAGTGGCAGTAGTCTCCGCCTACGCGCCTCATGTAGGCCTAGGGGATCAGGAAAAGAGAGAATTTTGGGATTGCCTAGACGCAGTGGTAGGGGGCATACCTAGGGGGGAGAGGATTTGCATAGGAGGTGATTTTAATGGACACATTGGTAAGGCTAACGATGGTTTTCAAGCCGTACATGGGGTTTCGGTTTTGGTGATAGGAATGAGACCGGAACAGATCTTCTAGAGTTTGCGGTGGCACATGACCTAGGTATTATAAATTCTTTTTTTAGGAAACGAGATTCTCATTTAATCACTTTTAGCAGTGGCGGACGCGACACGCAAATTGACTACCTTTTGATGAGGGGAGGAGACCGACGTTGGTGGAAGGACTGCAAAGTCATACCTGGGGAGGCAGTTGTGACTCAACATCGACTACTAGTGACTGATTTAGCCTTCAGAAATAAGCTGACTGTTCGAGAGAAGAAAGGTACACCGAGAATTCGATGGGGAAATTTGAAGGACGAAAATCTCCTTCTGTTTAAGGATAAACTCATACTGCATACGCGGGCTCGACTAAATGGGGACTCAACTCATATATGGGAAGCTATGGAGACAAAGATCATCCAAGTAGCAAAGGAGACTCTCGGGGTCACAACAGGAAAGTCAAGTGGGCATAAGGAGTCTTGGTGGTGGAATGACGCAGTGCAAGACAAGATAAGGGACAAACAAGGATGTTTTAGGGAGCTAATGAGGTGCACGAATGAGGAGGAGCGAGTGGATTTGAGGGACAACTACAAAACGGCCAAGATAGAGGCAAAGAAGGCAGTGGCGGAAGCAAAGAAGGCGGCCTTTAAACGGATGTATGAAAGTCTAGAAACAAAAGAGGGGGAACATGCTATGTTTAAGATTGCCAAAGCCAGGGAGCGTAGAAGGCAAGATCTAGGACCGGTGAAGTTCATAAAGGATACAGATGGGCATGTACTGGTCAAGGAGCAGGACATCAAGCTAAGATGGCAAACCTACTTCCACAATCTTTTTAACAATGGGAGAGCTTACCAAGAAGAACATGACAACACAAACTTTCATCGACAACAATCGAATAACTGCTACTGCCGACGGATCACACGAGAAGAGGTGAAGGACGCACTTAGGAGGATGGGAAGGTCTAAGGCGGTTGGCCCAGACAACATACCCATCGAGGTGTGGAAGTGTCTGGGGGAGGAAGGAGTCATGTGGTTAACTACTCTGTTCAATAGTATTCTCAAATCAGGTAAGATGCCATACCAGTGGAGGAGCAGCGTTGTAGTTCCTATCTATAAGAACAAAGGAGACGCCCAATGTTGTGGTAACTACCGAGGAATCAAACTACTAAGTCATACTATGAAGCTATGGGAAAGAGTGATTGAGGTTAGACTTAGACGAGAAACTCAGGTTACGGTCAACCAATTTGGCTTCATGCCGGGCCGTTCCACCACAGAGGCAATACACCTTATAAGAAGATTAATGGAAAAGTATAGGGAGAAGAAGCGTGATCTACATATGGTGTTTATTGACCTAGAAAACGCCTACGACAGTGTGCGACGACAGGTGCTCTCGGAGTGCTTGGAGGGTAGAAGAGTGCCCAGGAAATACATAGAGATAATTATGGATATGTATACCAGGAGTGAAACAAGTGTCCGTGCGCCAGTGGGGGATACTGATTTCTTTCCTGTAGAGGTAGGTCTTCACCAGGGGTCAGCGTTGAGCCCGTTTCTTTTTGCAGTAGTCTTGGATGAGTTGTCAAAGTCGATTCAGGGGACTCTCCCGTGGTGCATGATGTTCGCAGACGATATTGTGTTACTTGCTGAGAAAAAACAAGATCTAAACATGAGGCTTGAGGAGTGGCGAACAACCTTAGAGACAAAAGGTTTAAAGATTAGCCGATCTAAGACGGAGTACCTACACTGTGATTTTGGTGAGATAAACGACAGTGAAGACGCACACATCACAATTGAAGGGCAGGTGGTCCCGCAGGTAACGAAGTTCAAGTATTTAGGATCATTTGTACAGAGCGATGGGGAATTAGACAGTGATGTGACCCACCGAGTTCAGGTAGGATGGTGTAGATGGAAAGCAGCCACAGGTATATTATGCGAAAAGAGTTTCCCGACTAATCTGAAGGGAAAATTCTATAGGATGGCAGTTAGACCTGCAATGCTATATGGAACAGATTGTTGGGCCATCAAGAAGGCACAAGTGCGGAAGATGGAGGTAGCAGAAATGAGAATGCTACGTTGGATGTGTGGGCACACAAGGCTAGACAGAATAAGAAAAGTTGTGCTTCGCGAGAGATTAGGGGTGGCGAACATAGCAGACAAGATAAGAGAGTGGAGATTGAGATGGTTTGGACATGTAAAGAGAAGACAGACGACGAATCCTGTTAGATCCGTAGAAAACATTACTATAGAGGGGAGGAGGGGTAGAGGACGACCGAAATTGACTTGGGATGAGAGGATTAGGCATGATTTGATAGACCTAAACCTCTCCGAGGACATGGTTGAGGATAGGAATTCGTGGAGAAGTAGAATTAAAGTTAAGGATTTTTAGAGAGAATTGAATACCTTAGGGCTTAGACTTAACTTATTTAAGTCACATACCATAATGGTATTTCCCTTACATATTTTATTATTATTATTATTAGCTTTTATATTGCGGTTAAACTGTGACCTTTTTATTAATATTATTATAATTAGTAGTAGTTTTTTATATAACTGTTAAACTTTGATTTCCTTTTTTTGCTTCATACACATGTTCTTAGAGCCGAGGGTCTCTCTGGAAGCCACCTCTTTATTCCTTTGGATAGAGGTACGGTGTGCCTACATCCCACCCTCCCCAGACCCTACCTATAGCTCTGCTGTCGGTGGGATTTTACTGGGTATGATTGATTGATTGATTGATTGATTGAATTTAACTGGGAAAGATTTGCCATTATCACATAAATATTAGGAATTAAAGACATGTCATCAAGTGGCATCCTGCTAATTGCGTATAACCAACCTTAGGCTGTCTGAAACACTATTTCATTACATTATTTGTGGGACAAAAAAATATTGAAAAACAAAATCCCAATGTGGAAAGGGGGTGCCATATGGCACTTCACATCAGCCACAGATGGCATGACTCTCCTGTGTAGGAGGTAGTCTTAGAGGGACAAAGGAAGCTTGAGTGACTTTAGTGGAACAAATGAAAAACTTGGTTACTATTCTACAAAGTTACTCGTTTTGAATTTATTTAGATAATAATATCCATACGGTTTTGCAGCAATCCAACAAATTTCAAGGAGAGATGTGTGAAAAGAATAGTAGCCATGGAAGGTGACTACATCAGTGACACGAGTGGCGCTAAAAAGGTTCCGGAAGGACATTGCTGGGTGGAAGGAGATAATTCAGCTTTTAGCAGTGATTCAAGAACATATGGCCCGGTATGTATGCATTCTGACACTTGACCTTATTAATGTTGTTTATGTTTCAGAGTTGAGGATTGATTGAAATGAAAATGATTTTTGTTTTTCAGATTCCATTGGGTTTGATTCAGGGAAGGGTTACTCATGTAATTTGGCCACCCGAAAGAATAAAGAAAGTCGGTAGACAAATTCCTCAAAACACATTTGCTGTTTGATTATTTGTATTCACATTAACTGCTGTTTAGTTATTTTTATTACACTTGCAAATTATTTCTAGGTCGTCGTCATAATTTTCCAAACGCTTTTACATTTCTGTGTTAGAAAATCTTAATTGTTTGATTATGTAGTTACGAATATTAGTGGAGAAGTTATTTGATTGATCAATAATAAGCTTAAAGTAACCAAAGCCTTCGGTTTAATGGTATCCATGAGTGATTTAAGGTGTTTTTTTTTTTTTCATTTTAGTGAGGTTGGGTTCGACATATCTCAAATAGCTCATTTGAATGCAAGACTAGATATCTGTTTAAAACAAATATATATATATATATATATATATATATATGCATATCATGTTATGGCACTTGATATAAAAGAATCGTGAAAGAAGACATATAGACGTGAGGTGAAAATGATCTGATTCCTATACGGAATACCAATAAACTCGATTTGGCCATTTTATTTAGATTTCAACACTAGCGTGTTTGTTTGTTTGTTTGTTTTCGAATTCATCAGTAAAACCTAAAACAATTAAATAAAAAAGTAATTTATTTATTTAATAATAAGAAGAATAATGATGATAAAAACCAGGCTTGGAAGTAAAGCAACAGCAGCATCCAATCCAAGGGTAAAATGTGAAATGTAATTTAGCTACAAAACAAAAGAATAAAAAATTGTTATTATTATTATTGAATCCTGAATTAATCTCACGCTCCCTGCAATCAAAACCACCATTGATCCGTAGACTGTGCGCAAGCAAAGCACACACCCTGACTGCCTGCATTATGAATCCCGGCCCAGTGAGTGATTCCGGTGTGAGCGCCACAGCCTTATTAGTAATACTTCACTTCCTCCCACCGCAATTCCATATCCAGACTCCCTCGCCACCCTAAACAACAACATCAAGATGAAATTAGGGTTTCGGAAATAATAATAAGCAGCGATGAGGATGATTTAGACAAGGACATTTTGGAAATGGAAGCTCAAATAGATGCAATTGTCAACAATTTCAAGTCTATCAACTTACAACATCATCAAAACTCCTCCTCAAACTACTTTTGGTCCAATTGGCCCAAAAAACTGAAAAAATGGGGCCGCAAACAAAACAAAACCGTTGTTTCATCACATAATAATAATAATAATAATAATAATAATAATAATAATAATAATAATAATACTACATCAAAGCGTGAAACCCAGTCTGATGTCGCAGATTACGGATTTGGCCGGAGATCCTGCGACATTACTGGCCCCAGGTTTTCTCTCAACATTCCGAGCGGTGAATACTACTTCAAGGGACTAATTGAGAGAATGCATTCCCCTTCGCTTATTAATAATCAGAATGCCACCTCAAACTCCCCTGCTTCCATGGATTACCACCGCTTAAAGTTCCACAGCATTGGTGCCGAAAATGAACTCCACAAGACGTGGTGGAGGAATCTCAAGGTTAAAGCATGGGGCAGTAACACACAAGGAAAACTAACAAGAAGCAGCAGCAGTGTAAGCTACAACAAACCTCAAGGACATGACTTTAACAACAATAATCATCCGAATCATGTCAACAATGGGTTTTTAAGATTCTACTTACGAGGTACCCGCAGAAGCTTGAAAAGTAAGATGCCTAGCAAAGCACGGTCCAACACAGGTTAGGTTTTTGTTCATGTTGATTTGGTGCTTTACTCGGGCGTGGGCCATTTGTTATTCATTCATGTTATTGTTGGAACGAGAAACTGGTTTAATGCTTTGTTTTTTGGGGATTATCAAGTGTTTTGAACAACCAAAGCCAGTCATCACAATGTTTGAATGCATATCTTGTTGAGCTGTGTTTTTTAGTTTTTACTAATTTAGGAGTGATACAATCATACATATAGATGGTCCATTAATAGGAAAAATGAATTGAATATGAATATAATTCTTAATTTGCATAGACTCGCTAGTATTGTTATAACTCAAATTCTTTTACAGTGTTTTTCGCAACTGGACTGAAGCATTTGCCAGATTGGGAAACAGACATATAACCGGTTGGGTTGGGTTGGGTTGTGTTTTAATTATTGTGATTTTGGCTTTATTATTATTATTATTATTATTATTACTATTGTTCTTTCAAATTCGAACAACAGTCACGCCGAAAATAGGAATGCATCTGCTAAGAGAGCGACAGATTCGGCACCCATTTTCATAATAATATGTATAACTATCATCTAATGCAAAACACATGCTGATATCCTTTTGGATATGTACGACTCTATCTGTTGATTAAACAGGACACATTTTCTGTGATTCAATCTAATAATGGCAAATTTTTATTTCCATTTGCTCCCAAAGAAAAACATCTCACCCTTATTTGACCAACATATTGGTGGTTCTATGTTAGTTGCTGGGGTTATTGGCTAATGAGAAAATAATTGACCCACCCAAATTCAAGGTTGGCATTTATAAGCCCAAAAAAGCAAATGAGGAGCCCACGTTTGTCCTTTCCAAATGTTTGACCCAATTACACGCTACTGTTGTTGTCGACCAAGCCCATCTTCTTCTTCTTGCTCCATACAAATCAGTCTAGAGGTGGTAAAAAAAACCGGTTTGGGACCGTTTCTCCTTATGACCTACCAAACTGATTTTAAAACCGAACTGGTTCGGTTAAAATCGAATTATCCAGTTCTAAACCGAACCGAACCGAGCTAGACTAGGTCGACCTTTGTTACTCCTAAACCGGTTTTTAAACCCGGTTTGGATCAAACCGGCTTTGACCAAACCGCTTCGGTTTGGTTTTGTACCCCTCTATAAATCACACATGATTCATTGGGATCAATATGAAAAAGTTGATGAAACAAACTTGCTTCTTCTTTGTTTTACCAACTTTTGGAGATTTACCCCTTGAAGTTTTAAATAACAAATCAAGCATAGTATACATTAAACAAAATTAAAAGTATAGAATTAAGCTATTTTTATATTATAATAAAAGGATCCAATTACAATAGAGTGACAGGTTAGCAGACAACAAGCTACGCCGCCACCCCTTTTGAATGACAAAACCAATCCTACTGAAAAAAATATAGAATTAAGCTATTATTATATATTTTTATATTATAATAAAATGATCCAATTACAATAGAACATATCATAAGATTCATAACACTGGAAAGAAGTAAAACCTTTATACTTCACCATTCAAAAAATAAATAAATTTGTTTGGAAATGATAGATAAGATAATAAAGCTTATTTGCTGCTGATAAATTGGTTCTATTGTTTTGGAGACAAAACACAGGTTGGTTGGTGGTTACTATAAATCTCGTATTCTGCACTAAGATTCATTGTTGTCGTCATCGTCAACATTATTCTAAATATTGATTTTTTTTCCAAAAGGCATATTAAAGAATATCGCTATTCGAAAAGGGCTAGCGGTGTTGTTTCTTGGATGGTTGTGTTGGTTATTTTAGTGTTGGATTATTTTGGTTTAATTTCTGATTACAAATTCTGGTAATATTTTGAATGGCATATGGTACGACTAAAATTCAATAGAAATCCTAATTTGAAATGGGTGGTTTAGTGATTTTATAAAACATAATTCAATTATTAAAATCAGATTTCCTTTGATTATTAAGGAATAAGTTTTCATGGAATTGCATTCTTTCTGTTTTTGCGATTATGAATGCATTTAAGTTTTGTGATAATAGAATTCATGTGCAAATATAAAGAATTAATTATATTAAGAAATGTGAATTATAATTTATTTGATGCGATTCTGAAAGAATAAAATGGCATTTTATTATTATTGGAATTGTTAGATTGACTACCTATCCCTGAATTGGTGTATCTTTCAAAATTCAAAACAATTTGAACAACATTTATTTACCAATTTGGATAATTATCAAAATGAGAAACCCATGTTTTCTTGTGTGTGGAAATAATGGCAGAAAGGGTCGGCTATTGGGGTATGGGAATAATTATAGAAAATTTATTTTATCCATTAAACATAAATCATAATACGGTGAGAAATAAATTGGTGATGATACGGGGATTATGATAATTGATTTGAATTCGATCCAAAAGTAGTGAATGCGTTACAGAACCTATGTGGCTTTAAAACTATACGCATGATAATTAAAGTTAGATCTATTTGTTAATTTTAATTTCAATGGTTGTTGTGACTAATTTTATTGTTTATTTGAATCTGATTATTGAACTACTTATTGGTTCAAATGCGAAGAGGAAAACAATTGGAGAAACAAGATAAGAAATTAAGATGCTTATGTATTCAAAAAGAAATCCTTTGGGTTGCTAAAAGGTATGTTTACTAACTCTTCTTTAAGTTTGACAAAACTTATGAGTTTTGTAGTTGATTCAATGTTTCATTCGGGACATGTTAAGTTTTGAAAAACACAAAACTGGATTTGATTCAAAGAAACGATGTTTATTTTATAGTTTGAGCGAAATAAAAATATTATTAAAATATTTGTATGCATGGTACACACATGGAGTTGATGGGATACAACCCAAGTAATGATAAACCCATTAGAGGTATACAAGTCGGGAAACCATTTGGGGTGTGAAATATACGAAACCCGGGTTTCGGGTTAGTTATTGGACTTAAAAAGGTCAATGATTTTTTAAAAATAATTCGGTGAAGAATTATTTGTGGTTTATTTTTTATTCCTATTATGTACAAGATGATATGCTTGCATGATGGGTAGACTCTGGTTGATACGAGTCAAGTATGCAAGGATTTGAAATGGTTTGAAGAAATTAAACCGGGTGAAGATGGATATGTACTTAGGATGGGAAATGTAAAAGTTAGACTTGTATTTACTCCTGTAAAACATTTATTTTGGATTATGTGTTGTATGTTCCAAGGATTTGAAAGAGTCTCATGTTTGGGATTTTGTTTTAACTACCTATGGTTTTAAGCAGGTCAATGAGTTAGTTAAGTTTATCTTATCTCAACATGAAATCTTTTGAATTTGGATATATATGTGATGAAGTTTTTAAACATAATATTAATGTCCCCTTTGCTATTGAATTTGTTTATATGCTATCATCATTTCATAGCAGGGTAGATTATGCTTATATATGGTGACATGCCAAGTTAGGTTATGTGAATTATTTTAGAATGAAAGAGATTTCTAAAATGAATTTAATGCCGATTTTGATATGCCATACATGAGAATTACCTCGTTCATTTAGACTTATGGGATTTTCATAGCATGTCTTCACTAGGTAAATAAGAAATTATTGTTTTCTAATTTTAAAATGAAGGATATGGGGGAGGCATATGTGATCCTTTGTATAAGGATTAAAAGGAGTATTCTGATACAAGTTATATAACTAAGTGGATGTGTATTCTCTATTTAGGGGAGGTTTCATTTCTTAGGTAATTAAGGAATGGATTTGCATCATTTGACAATAGAATGTGAGTTTCTAGCATTTGCAAACTGATAAAAGTGGTTGAATGGCTAAGAAACTGTTATTATAAAATTCTATTGTGGTCAAACTGATATCACCAAAATCTATCAGGTGGGATAGTGTTGACTAAAGGTAATAGTCAGATGTATAATGGAAAGTCTAGACGGTTATATATTATACATAGCATGATTCATGAGCTCATCATGCAAGATGTGATATCTGTTGAGTTTGTAATATATATGAGTATAATTTGGTTGATGATCTAACTAAAGAGTTAGGAAGAGATCTCGTGAACATATCAGTCATGGGGATGGGTTTAAAGTCCATTTTAATATCTTATGTCAAGACACCCAATTCCCATCTAATACAACGTTAGATGCTGAATTCAATGTGGCAAGTTTGTCACAACGATATTGGAACACATTATTATAATTATCCCAAGGTATGTGTTCGGACCGCAAGATAAAGTAGGTTGAAGTATAGCTTCTTAATAGTTCATTGATAAATTGCAGTGCGGGTGCGAGAATAATGAACTACCTATAAGAATATGAAGTTTAGCTACTTCGAGAAGCATTGGACTTGAGCTTTGATATATTCTTTGAAGGATTGGGATACATGCTATAAAATATAGTGTCAAGTGGAATTTGGATTTGAAACGCATGTGTATTTATCTACAAGTATTAAAAATGGATAACTTGGGTTCAATCCATAGCGACACCCAAGATATTCTAATATTTGTAACGTGTAAATACTAAGATGAAAATTCAATCCATAGGACATTTTAATTTATGCATAGTGTTTGTGTTTATGTGAGGATGGTTAAGTTAATCATGGATATCACTAAAATGAGGGAGGATTGTTGGTTATTTTAGTGTTATTGGATTAACTTGTCGATCGAGGAAATAATGTTAAAGATTAAACGAGTTAGGTGATGCGGGAGTGCGTGCTCGATTTAACTCTAAAATGTTATTTGGGCTCTGTAATTATATTTGGGCTTAAGTATAATGTAAAGTGGGCTTCTAATTATTTTGTTTGGGCTCATGTGGGAATCAATAAAAACATGTTAATCAGAGATTTTCCCTGGTAGTTTTTTAATGATCTCTCACATCGACACATAGATAGAGAGAACAATGGTTACCGGTTTCTCTCTAGATCTTCATCAATAACAATAAAAATTCAATTCCATGTGCAGAAATTCTCTGTCTTATCCGATAAATCATTGTGTGTAACCCACAAATAGGTTTATCTGATAGTGATTACACGATTCAGAGAATAATCCATGTTGTAATTTCTTCATCTACAATGATATACAAGATTACCAGGTTTGTTTGTTTGTTTAATTGATTGATTTTGGGTTATAGACTACCCAAAATATACAACAGGCCGTCTTCTATTTCTATTTCGATGTAAAAAGATTTTTCTAGCAATTGAAAATTAGGTGATCATATATGTGTGTTATATAAATTAATTATATGTTAAAAGTTTTTATTAATTGAAAACCCAAAAATAACCGACTGAAAAGGAACTAGTCAAAATGGCAAAGCTTGAAAGAAAATGAGCGGGGTGAGAGGATGTGGGGGACCCCGGACCTAAAGAAAGCCTTGCCCCTTACCGGTCATAGCTTTAATAAAAATATATTGTCATTCAAAAAAAGTAGTCAATAAAAATCACATGACAAAGTGGGTTTTTAAGCCACTCCATCCAATCAATGTTAACTTTTCTATACCAACTCAACATAAAAAATAAAAAGCTAGAAATAAAATAAAATATACATTCAACCGTGAAAGTATTTCAACCTAAATATCCAAAAAACCTAATCACGTCGTGGAAAATATAGCTTAAATAGCACTTTTCTTAAACTTTCCAAATTCATTCGGATTCAACCATTGACGCGTCATGAAAGTAACTTTAGAAGTTGGTAGGGAAAAGTGAAGCCATCGAGTATGTAATGCAACCCACGTTCCGGAGGGCAATAAAGCTAGCAATCTCTAAATATATGTTTATGCAGTCTCAACCGAGTTAGAGCACACGCATAATATCCAAATCAACCGAGTTAGAATAACACATGCCAAGCAAGAGCTAGCAAGAATATTTACCATTCTTAGATTATTCCGTCTTAAATAGTAGTCACACTACGTACTATTATATATCAATGACTTTCCTTACCACCTAATTAACTGAAAACTCATCCTCATTCAACCTTCCAGAAGATCAGCAACAAGAGCCTTGCTCAACTTCGATCTTAATTATATATTATGGTCAAATCTTGAACATAGAGGAATTAAATTCCTAACCAAACATATATATAAAGGCTAAGTATAAAATGAAAACCCACTTGAGTTGTGAAAACTCTAGAAACCCGTTCTCAACCACATGTTTTTAATTAATATTTAAATCTTGTGGTCCACAATTAAAGTGAATAAAAAATGTAAATATAAATATAACTTTCTCTCTCTCCTGAAAACATATATAAAATTAGTAAAAAAATGTTAAAAAATAGCAAAACATTTTTTTTGATGTGTCGATGTTTTGTATTAAATGTTACAACAAATATTACATGTAATAAAAAAAAACAATGTTACATAGGGTTTTCGCGGGTTTTCACAACTCAAATGGGTTTTCATTTTAACCTTACCCTATATATATATATATATATATATATATATATATTATACCCTGTTACCTACTTAGACTTTAATGATCCTAGAATTAAGTACCAAGAATTTATAGCTGCACTACAATATATTACCATGAATACACAAGTAATTGCCTTAACATACAAACATTAGTAGATTAGGGTAATTCACAATTCACAAATCTTAAACAAAACCAAGTTGAATCCTTGCAGACTATCTATATATATATACCAGACCCCCAGCTATCACCTGATTTATATATATTTGTATTTTAATTCATGTATAAAATTCACATGAACATCTTTCACACCCAAAAAACTATATATAAATGTTTAGATATATGGTTATGAACTTTAAGATTAAACTCAACTTGTATTCGTTATACAATGCTAAATCGTTTCTTATTGTTACTGTTTCTTTAATTCATATATCTCGATCTAAAAAAGAAGACTTATATATTCATCTGTTCAGTTGTGTCGATTCAAAACCGAATAGAAAACCGAACTTGTAATTCAATTTTGTTTTAGTCATATAAAAAGTTACAAATTAATGTTTTAATTTTTGATCCAATGGCCGAAAATCCTTCGTAAGCTTTGTACGATAGTTTTGGTATTCAAACCTTTTTTTCATATATAATTGTATGTATGTGTATATGTATATATTTGTATAACTGAGTAATTGCAAGCTGTAGCTAAGCCCCCACATGCAACTTTTTGGGAAGAAGCAATGCTTAAGAATCTTTCCAATTGTGGAAAGTCAGTCGGTCTCAAATATTAATTTGTTTATTCACTCATTTTCATTTCCAATAAATTTTGCTCATACACATTTAGATTTATTTCACGTATTTATGATTTATATATAGAGAGTAAACCACACAAAATATAAAATAACCCGATAATATATTTTTGTGTTTGCAGCTGGTTAAAAATAATTAACAAAATAGAAACAAGTTTAAAACATCTTACCAAAGTTTAGCAACATAAGAGCTTGTCTGGACAAAACTTGGACGATAATTTATACCTCAAAATTAATTAACACAAATACGTGTAATTGTTCTCCTTATTTTCTTATTAAAAAAAAAATACGACTTTTCCAAATTTAACAAAAAGATTCATTTTTTTTGGTCCTCCCCCGACAAGAAGGTTTAATGCAAAATGCCAGAATCTAATAATTAGGCTAAAATAAATGTTGGGTTTTTTTTTTCTCACAAAAAAAATATAATAATAAAAGAGAGAAGAGATTTTGTACGTAATTAGTAATTACCAAGATATAATCGACTCATGGCCAATTTCTATGCACGTGAATGAACCGATCAACGAGGCTTGCTAAGCAGCTTAACTGGAAAGCTAACTTGTACCAGACTCCTCGGAACTCGGTGTGTCACAACGGTTGGGTAGCTGGAATCCGTATAATGTTATCCTGGATGATGACGGGATCATGGTCTAGAGCTGTTGTAACGGTGTAACCTGTAGGTTGCCTTCCTGATGTTGCATGATTGATTTGCACGTTGACCCATCCGGTACTTTGATGTTGTTCAGAGTCTCCTGATTTCTGGAATTATATGATTGATCCATTTGCTCATTTATCCGGCACCTTGGGGTTATTCTGAGTCTGGGCATACGTCCCTTGTGTAAGATAAACATTTAATATGGTCCTCGATCATGATTATTTATTTAATTATAAAAAGATCTTTGACTTAAATCAATATTCTATGATTGGTAATTATTTGATGGACATAATTGCCCTTACATCATGATAATTAAGGTTTCCCTTTGAGTATATAAATATAGAACTTTTAGGAGTGATTTTATAAACAACATTATAAAAAACCATCCCCTCTCTATATATCTCTCCCTAAAATTTGTGGGTAGTCAACTCACCTAATACCATCATAGTCTTTAACCTAAACGCGAACTCGATCAACATTAAAATCATGCATGTCTTTCATCACTACGTTCTCAAGATTAACAAATATACATGATTCGGTAGTACTTATTTTCTTTTATTATAACACAGATTTGATCAACACCTTGGATCCGGATCAGACATCCGTCATAAGTTAATATTCTAAAAGTGCAAAAGCAAACACAAGCGACATAAACTAGCGTAAACTAGTATCAACGAAGACAAATGAAAAAAAAAACAACTCAAAGGAACATCAACTAAAAGTATCAAACAATATGGAGTCTAAATACAAATTATCATCATATGGTTCAACAACATCCATCTTTGTAGAAGTATAAACTATAATATTATTAGAGCATTCTCATCCAACCCCTCATTTAATGTGAGGGGTGTTTTTATAATTTAGAGAGTGATTCAGGGTGTTGTGAGTGGAGAGTTTTTATATTTTAGAAAAAGTAGTGATTTTTTTGTATATTTGAAAAGTTACTGTTCATCCCCTATAATTTTTTAATATATTTTGAAAGTAGTTGTGAGTGAAGGAAAGAGAAAAGGTAATGATAAAAGGTATAAAAAGTATTATTTAATTGAAATAGAGAGAGAAAATAAAATGAGTATTAATGTAAATTTTGGTTTGAAGATAGGGAGTAGGATGAGAATGTTCTTAGAAGACTAATTCATTCAATGTATGAAAGCCAAAAATTGAAAAGTTGAATTGGAAGAGAATTAGGGATCGGTCGACAGGTTGGACACCAGATAAACTGAATCCTGATATTGAGTTGCAGGATGGAGCACTAGTGCCTGTTGGACTTGATTGGATCGAGCAACACCAACAACACCGGTATTTTGTGAGAACTCCTCACGACTCTTTCAATATTATTATTAAGAACGAAAACCACACAAAATATAATAACCCTAAACCATCTATTTATACTAAAACCTTAACTTACTCACCAAGAAACCTAATTAGACTCAAACTAGGAAACCAAATAAATAAACAAAAATAACCAATCTTATTCCTAATTAATAAATTAAACCGACTCAAACTTAAACTCTTTAAACTTTAAACCTTTATTAAGATTAATCCTTCATTCATCCCCTTAATCTTGATATGGACTTGTTACTCTTCAAAATAGTGTTGGATCTAAATCTTCACGAACCAAATTAGTAGCTTCTTCGTTCTGTTTTGGTCCGGGACACTCATATGCAAAATGACCATATTCAAGACAATTTTAGCATCTGATATGAGCTTTACCTCGACCCATACCTTTCTCCTTTTGATTTTCATTGGGTTGGAACCGACCACCTCTACCTCGTCCAACACCACGTCCTCTACCTCGGCCACGTCCATGGTCGCTTTTCCCTCGTCCACAACATTCACAAACATCATCTTCTTTCTTCGAACTTTCCTGTCCATGAGTTTTAGTAAGCAACGACTTACTTTGTCCGCTATCACCCGTCTCATCTTGCTCTCTGATTCATTCCACATAGGCCTTCAACCTGCCTATTGCTTCTTCGAATGGCATGGTGTCCAGATCTGAATATTGCTCAATAGAAGCAACAATCTGAAGATACTTCTTTGGCACCGAATCTAACAGCTTTCGCACTAACACTTCATCTTCGAGAGTTGAACCAAGACTAGTAAATCTTGAAACAAATCCGCCTAACTTTCCAACAAACTCTTCAATCGTATTTGTCTCCTTCATTCGTAGTTGCTCAAATTCTCTTCTTAAACTCGCTAAACGTGCCCTTTGGACCCTGTCGGCACCGAGAAACCTTACACGTAAAGCTTCCCATATGTCTTTTGCACTTCGGTTCCTAGCAACTTGAAGGAGTATATCCTCTGGTAAAGTGTGATAGATAATCGCCCTTGCAATCTTGTTCTTCTTTTCATCAATGGCTCCATCGGTTACTGGCTTAATTGTCTCCCACAACCCTTGTGCATCAAAAACTGACTCAATTAGAATTGTCCAAGTGTTGCAGTTCGTTGTTTTCAACCTTGGTACTTGAAACGAGGCGGTGTTGTTTTCTTGAACCGGGCCATTCCCTGCATTGTTTGGATTATTAGCCGTTCTTTTCTTCGAATCTTCTTAACGTCACACAGATCGTCCTCTTTGATCGCTCACACAGATACGATCACAGCGAATCACTCAGATTTACGCTGCTTTTTCTTTCAACGAATCACATAGATTAACCTTGATTCTTCTTCTCGATCGTTCACACAGATACGACCATATTTGTCTTCTCCTTGATCGTTCACACAGATACAATCGTCTTCTTCACTGTTTTTTTGCTGCACTATTGCAATTCGTCATCTCAGGTGGGCTCGATCTTCTTCCTTGCTGCTCTTGTCTTTGTTTCGGTTGCTTAACTCTTCTGCTTGCTCGATCACTTGTCTTGTGACATTAGTCAATTTCGTGTTATTTTATACATGTATTCTTAATGTAAACCCGACCCGTTTTGTATCCCGAACCTTTCGATATTATCAAAATGATGAATTGTATGTTAAATATTTGTTTTATAGTTGTTGGATAAAAAAAACACCCTTTTCGGTTCTTAAAATTTCCCGAAAACGCTCAAAACGAACTCGAGGGACTAAAACTACCAAAAATGGAGACTTGAAGGACCCATTTGTAGTTTGTGCTTTCTTGGGTCTATAACCAACCCATTTTCATAAAACACCCTTTATGAAAGACCCATTCAACTTACCCTATATATACACACCCATTTTCTTCATTTGTGCTTGCTCATTTCTTCATTTCTCTCTCAAATTCTTGAATTCTAAGGTTGTTCTTCATAAGCTAATATTTCATTTTAACTAACTTCTCAATACTTAAAAGCTTGATGTTACAACATATATATAATATACACTCCTTTTTTACCTTCGGTCTTTCATTTCTCCGGTCTCGGCCGGTTGAAATGTCGGGCTAGTAAGGCAAGGTTACATGGAGGACTTTGTAGTCCTTGTTTATATATTTAACAAATCTAACCATATAACTTGTTATACTTGCTTAACTTCTACATATTTTAGTTTATTGTTCATATTTGTCAAGTTCCATGGTATTGGGTATGTGGTGACTAGCCTCGGTTTCATCCCGAGTTGAGAACCGAACCAAAAACCGAACTTTTGTTTAAAAACATTATTGTTAACTTTTTGAATGTAAAACTTGAGTATTATTATTTATAAGTTATTTTACAAGTTCCATGGTAATTGGGTATGTGGTAACCATCCTCGGTCTTATTCCGAGTCAAGGACCAAACCAAAAACCGAACTTTTGTTTAAAAGCTTTATTGTTAACTTTTTGAATGTAAAACTTGAGTATTATTATTTATAAGTTATTTTACAAGTTCCATGGTAATTGGGTATGTGGTAACCATCCTCGGTCTTATTCCGAGTCAAGGACCGAACCAAAAACCGAACTAAACCGAGTTCACTCGCTTAAGAGACACAAGTGTGTTTTTAGCCACCAAAACTCATATTTTTCTTCAAGATTATATTTTAAATTAATTTTAGTTAATTTCTAAACATACTTGGCATGTCGGTAACCAACTTGATCTTATAACAAGTTCGAACCGATAAGGTCGTATACTCGCTTAACGAACGTTAAGGTTCTTCACAATAGAACTACATACTTGGTTAAGTCTATTTTGATTTTATTGAGTTATCTCATAACATTTATTATTTTGGGAAGTTAACTGTGAGCTTGGTCAATTATCAAGTCTCGAACCGACAAACCCGAACACTCGTTTAAACCTCGTTTTGGGTATTCTTATAACCAAGGGTTTTGCAATATCGCATTCTAACCCACATTATTACTTAACATAGGTTGAGTAAAAAAAAGAAAAAAACTAATGAATAGAATACCGAGACCCGGTTTCGAGTAAACTTATTTTACAAAACTCGTTTATTTAATTTCTCAAATATTTACATTTTAAATCCTAAACTTTATTTATTTACTTTATTTGTCATGTATTTTATTTTAAACCCTTCCAAGACTACCTACTAACACAAGACCCGTTTAATATAGGTCTTGCTCGTTAAACCGATCTCTCCGATTATTCACGACACTATCTTTCAAGTTACTTGTTAATGTGAGTACTTTTTCATCCCCCGTTTTCCATCTTTCGTTTTGGGGGTGGCATTGCATACTTATTCAAATTCAAATTATTTATACTTGAGTCTTAAACCACAACACGTATTGTATATGTTTACTTAAATAAATGCTCGATTTGGTGTTATATGCTTTACATGATTATGTGCAAATTTTTGAATGCTAAGGCGGGTAGCCTCTTGAATGCTAAGGCAGGTAGCCTCATCAAAGTATGATCATACGTTAATTCCGAGTATATATGGTATCCCCATATAGAAAGGTGTCGTCAATGTATTCTTATTGATGGTTCGTCAATGTATTCTTATTGACGGTTTTATTATCTAAATTGTTGCTATTATTTATTGTTTTCATATACTAGTTGTGGATTTCATATTATATACTTATTGTCCAAAACTATGAAAATTGCTCACAAACCTTCGTGTTGACAAACTCTATTTTATGCAATGTTACAGGTTTGATGTTAGCTTGATTGAATTACTTGAAGAAACTTATTATCTTGGGTTTAGGATATTAGAAAATGAAAGAATAAGTTATTTGTTTATCTATCTATTTGGCATTTTGTATGAACAATTGTTGTGTTATTTATGATGATATGGATTTAAATGAGTTGTTTAAATATTGTAACTTTATAGTGTCATTGTGCAATGAGTAATCATGTCGCGCCTCGACGTTTCCGCCTTCATTGGTCGGGGTGTGACATGTCTTCTTCACCAACACATTTTTTTATCTTCTTCTCCTGATGACACGATTAATAGTCTTTTGACTTTTAAGGTTCTTTATTATAATTTTCTTCACATACCTACTTGATTATTTCCCTTTTCTCAATCACCGATAGCACCTCCCAACTTTTTTTTAATGGAAGATCAACAGAATATATATTGAAAACAAAAACAACTTTCTTTAATCACCTTTTTTTTATCCTTCGTAATTGCAACTTAGTGAACTTTTCTTTTTCTCCACGGTTGGTTTTCACAAACACATTGAGATGCTTGCTTGCATGCTTTAATACTAGCTTCCTTTGTTCGACAATTCCAGCCGAAAAATATTAGAGATGCCAACTTACTTGATTTCTTTTCGATCAAATTAGGCTCCCTCCAATATTGATGCCTTCAAAAATTGAACGTCTTCACAGGTCTCTTCGAGCTCCCGCTCTGATACCAATTGTTGGACTTAATTGGATCGAGCAACACGAACAACACCGGTATTTTGTGAGAACTCCTCACGACTCTTTTAATATTATTATTAAGAATGAAAACCACACAAAATATAATAATCCTAAACCATCTATTTATACTAAAACCTTAACTTACTTACTAAGAAACTTAATTAGACTCAACTAGGAAACGAAATAAATAAACAAAAATAACCAATCTTATTCCTAATTAATAAACTAAACCGATTCAAACTTAATCTCTTTAAACTTTAAAACTTTATCAAGATTAATCCTTCAGTGCCCAACACACAAAGCCGAGAATTGAATGGTTAAAGTGATACAGGGATTAATCGATCACACAATATATACTTGCTTCTAAAATTTGATTGGGTTGATAAACTAATGAGCCTATTAGGATCACCAATTATAAGTTTTAATAAGTACGTAGAGAAGAGAGAATTAATGGGAACAATGAATGAATATGCTACTTAATTGTTTTTCTATTAGGGAAAGACATGGCCAGTCAACCAACCACGATGCTTACTGAATATAAAAGCCAAGCAATATTTATTTATTTATATTTCTTCAATGAAACCACCTTTGACTACAACTCTACAAGAATATTGCAATAGAAAGTAACATATAAATATTATATATATAAATGATGCACACATATAATATCCTAAGTTTCACCACCAAACAAGCCCATGCCTTCGATCTTGTGACGTGTTGTACTCTAACGGTACGTTCCTTTAACTTCCTGCAACATGTCGGATGCACGCTTCTATCATTATTTATTTATTTATTTTCATACAATCATCTGATACTAAATCAATAAAATTCATATATATAGTTATCAACAGAAGTGCCTCAAACTTCTTAGGCACTGTAAGGATGTGACAAGAGAGGCATTGATTTGTTAATAAGAGGAAATGTAATTCTTTGAATATATAATCGCTAATTTCTTTCCATTGACCAACAAAACATCATTTTGCTACAATGGTTCATTCTGTTCCGCATGTTATTTGTGCATACCAAATACTATCAAAGTGATTTTGAAGGAATGATAGAAATCCGAGTTGTCAACTGAGGTAACAAGATTTTTTGGTGTTGGAATGAGAATACATTGAACTTGCTATAGTAAATGAACAAACAAGTAATTATTTAAGTTGCCAGGAATCTTTCTTGGATGCATTCTTTATGACAACTAAAAACAAAACCAGAATTAATTCCCATACTCACGCACTTTTCCTTTACCCGGTGGGAGTATTAACTATAACAATAAAACCAGAATGTACTACTAATCTGGCACTTTAGGGTGATCCGAATATGAAATCTACTTTTCGGTGGATTATGGAAGATTTTGAGGCAACAAAAGAGGTTGGTCAGACAGGTTCAGTAATAGGTAAAACCGTCAAGACGAAGCTAATTAGGGTCCAATGACCAACGCAATGACATTTCATATATGAAAACCACATCATTTTCTCCAATCCAGTTTCTTTAGTTTCGCCCTTGATACGTTTTTCAACCAAAGGAAATTAGAAAGGGTCTTGATTTCACTTATCACGTAGTAATACGTAAGACATCAATCTGTTGTTGAAAATTTTGTTTTTACGAGCTTGCCAAATACACCACAAAGAGGTGAGGATAATCTCATGTAACGCTTTCTTCTTGGCTTCGTTCCCTTGTGTACAAAAACGGAAACGTTCTTAATCCGGATCAAAAAGGGTTGGATTAAGCCACAACTTAAATCTTATTTTGATCCTTGTTCTTTTTTAAATATTTAGTTTGTTAAATGTAGTTGTATAAAATCATATTATCCTGGAAATAATATAACTTTTATTAATAAAATGATCTAGCTGCAGGCTCATGCTTATATTTATTTAGTTTTTAAAAAAAAAAGTTACAGAGAATAAGAACAAGAAGGTGTAGCCTTTGTTAGTGGATGCCAACTTCAAGTTCTACTAATATGTATGTATGTATGTATGTATGTATGAGCACAGAAATTCCCAGCTAAATGTCAACACAAGTGCTGTTGCAAACATATTAACTTTTAGTGTAAAGAGTAGCAACCATGTGCATCTGCTTCCTTCACCAATCACAGATTCTCTTTCGCTAACCCAATCATATTCAGCCACCTGCCCCTTCCTTTTCCTTATATCTTCTTCTGCCATTTCATTTCATTTCAGATCTATACTATACCCCTTTCGTTTCAATCATTTACACTTTTGCTTGCTGACAAACAAACAAACTCGATCATTTCTTTCACAAATTAATTCATCTTTTCCTCATGTGTTGGAATTAAACCATGAATCCATACAACTTCATGGGCTTTAGTGGAACCAAATGGACCCAACAAGAGAACAAACGCTTCGAGGAAGCACTGGCCTTGTTCGACAAGGAAACGCCCGACAGGTGGCACAATGTGGCGCGCTTGATCCCGGGTAAATCTGTTACTGATGTCATCAACCAGTATAGGAAGTTGGAAGAAGATATTAGTGATATAGAGGCAGGGGTACTCTTGGTTGATGATCATGCCACATTAGAGTGGGTGGTTAATGATCACCCAGCTGCACAATTTTGTAATAATAGTCATGGAGGCAAGAGATGCCAATCAAATAGGCTTCTTGATCATGAAAATAAGAAAAAAGGAATTCCTTGGACCGAAGAAGAGCATAGGTAAGTAAACTCATCCCAACCTCTGCTCGATCTTCCGGCCTTTTAAGTAAACCAAAAATATAAAAACATGTCAAACGGGCGAAATTCGGTCATCTAGATAAATAATATATAATTCTCGTTTGATACACAAGTAGTTCTTTATCATATAGTTTTGACATGTTACTTAACCTGCCCAAAAGGTTATTAGCAAACTATATAACTTTGTAATCATGTTTGATTAATTAATTAATGTCGACAGGCAATTTCTTTTGGGGCTAAAGAAATATGGTAAAGGCGACTGGAGAAATATCTCTCGGAATTTTGTGACAACGAGGACACCAACACAGGTGGCAAGTCATGCTCAGAAGTATTTCATCCGTCAGTTATCGGGTGGAAAAGATAAAAGGAGGTCAAGCATTCACGATATCACCACTGTGAACCTAGATCACACAACAAAAACAGAACAAACACACGCCACCACACCGCCATCAGAACCACTGCACCACCACATGGCGATGTACCAGCAATGGAGCCACCCTAATCAGCAGGTGGCATTAATGATGGCACCACTTCATGGGATAGGAAGCTCATCATATGGGCATTTGGGTACAGTGTTTCAAGGGAACTGTTAGCGAGCACTACTGTGGAGCAATAAATGATCAGTATTGATATTGTTTGTTGTAAGAGTTTATGCTAATTAAGTAGCTAGGAAGGAAGATTATTTACTCAAGTTTGTAGGCTAAAAGTGGTGTAGTTTGATTGCTTAATTGCTTTAGTTGCTAGCACTTGTTCATTATTATCAAATATTAATTAAATTATGAAAACTAGCTATGGTTCAAGTCTGGTGTATGACTGATTATTAGAAGGGGCAAGATAGACGTGTCGGGAACAAGTAAAATAGAAAACTTTTCACATTCTTAAACTCTAACGTGGTCGGGTTAGCCCATAACACCATTTTTCAAACTTGACGTTTTTTTATAGATAATTAGAAAAGTAGAGGTAAAACATACTACAAATCAAACTAATAAAGTTAGTCGAACTTATATATCACCTGCAAATATAGTAGTATACTGCCAAGTTTCAAAGTTAAACCAATAGTAAGTCGAGATTGCCACCATTAGCTATCGCATGTTATAATGTATCTTTAAGTAAATAATAATAAAAAGAACCTTATGTATAGATTAAGGTAGATATTCTTGAAAGCAAAGAATATTCTTGTTTATAAAGTAAAATGTAGCACTAGCATAATCTTAACAATTAGTAATTAGGCTAGGGTACCTAACAATGATAAAGTAATAATACCTAACTGGACATCAACAAACCTAAAATGAATTCAGCATAACTTTTGGATCATAAAGCTTCCTTGAATCTATGGATCTACTTGTTTATGCTAAAGCAGCTTTTAATTCATTATTGACATCAAACTTTGTGTTGGTGTCATTTATATATTCTTTGACTCTCGTATTTTTTTAATTTCCCCCCTATGTACGTTGTCACAAAAACCCATCCATAGTGTCCTGTCCACCAGCCAAGATTCTTACTTGCACCTTTAATTTGGTCCCATATGCCACCCACTACTTAAAGTGCTTCTTATTCTTTAGGTAAATGACATGCTTCTTTAGCCCCTCCCCTCCCCTCCCCTCAACTTGAATACAAGAAAAATCATTCTAACTACTTTAATAAGATAATTCATCATCTTCGTCGACGAAATGCCGACAATCTTGGGTGTAACTAGTTGAAGGGGTCAAAATAACTGGAAATTTATATATGCGCGTATGACAAGCTAAGAGTTGATCAAATATGATGTCATTGTTTTCGAAAGTTACTATAAACGGAGACCAAACATCAATTGTATCCTAACGATCATTGCGTTCAATATATAAAGCATAAACACTCTTGAAGTTTCTTTGTCTCCCCAAACATCCATGTTTTTCACATATATTACAAAGGTTACAAATTATTTTGTTTGGTGGTAACAAGTTTGCTAGAATTGGTGGTGAAGAAGTTAAAATCAACCACATGTATCCCAAAAGAAGTTGGGAACAAAGGCTGTTATCCCAAAGGTGGTCTTGAAACCCTCATGTATGTATATGTCAACCTTGCGTGTGTTGGTCCTGAGTTCTACATGTATGCCCCGTTTTTAATACTGGCAGGAACCATTTGTTGATTAATGATGGAGTGGACTTCAAGTGATATTATGATGTTGATAAGTTTCTCGATTTCTCATATGCTTCGAATATGTTTACAAAATTGGAATAGTTTTCTTTCCTGTCTTAAATGATCATTTATTAACCTTCTAACGTACACTGAGCTAGGTGCATACCCCATAGGTCACAATTCTCATGTTTGGTGATTATACTATGGGAAATACGAGAACTAGCTGGTGGCACATGGACTTGCAATATAAGGATATGAACGATAACAATGACTAGAATCGGTTTGATTTTAATTATTATAAAATAGGTCCTTAGGATCGGTTTCATGAGGCTTTAGGAACGGTTTCAGAGGATTTAGGAGCGGTTTGGATACCAATCCAAGAAATCAAGTGATTTTTTTGAGGTGATATCTTACGAAGTGGTCCATAACCGCTCCAAAAGACTGAAATTATCACTCTTAAATGCCTTATATGTACTAGCTAGTATGCTAGACGATTCTCACCTCATAGAGATATTAGTTTAGTTCAAAAAATATTAGTATTATCTAGAAGTGTAAATAAGTACACATGGTAAGGCAATCATCTTATATGTAATATCTAGATATGTAATTTGATATCCAAATTACTTGTTAAGACTTAATGTGACTTTGTATAACCTAGTATAACCTAAACAACAAACTAATGCATAGTAAGACCCACGGGTGTTCAAGCCATCAAACAAATGAAGTTTCACACATGAATGCAATTTTTATGACCCAAAGTGGCTTTTCGGTAACAAAAAACAACTCTGCACATGATATATAAGACCCGTTGATCTACTAATCATCATACAAATCTCTAAACACTAAAATGATTTGCTATGGTCGGATGTGAGTTTGTGTAAACACATGACAAGGCCTGTTAGTGTATTAATTATTATATGAGTGTCTTTAGTATCAAAATGACTTGTTATAAACTAATGTGACTTTATGTTACTATAACTCACTAACACATATCCAGACCCATTATTGCATATCCATCGGTAACTTTGTAAGATGTAATGAAATGTCCATTGATAACTCTTAAGTCAAATTAAATCCAATGGACGTTTAAACCCTTTCCCTCTTGAGCTCAAATTCTATCAATCTCAACGCTCTCATTATGAGAACCACCCGGTCTATCACATCGAGCAATCACTTGAACAACAAGTCAAACCACCTAGCCCATCACATCTCACCGCTAGTTAGATCACTCACCAATGAGCCATTTTCATCCCACTCATTCACTCCCTCTATCTATCTCGATGTCCCCTCACATCACCGTAGCCACCGCAACACCACAACCATCATCCCTAAATTGGCAAAACGTTTAATCTGGTGAGTAGACGGCTATTCTCAAAGTAGGACCCCAATTTGTTTATCTATATATAAGCATATTGAATTTAATGTTTGTATGTATGTATTTGTAGGTTTATTATTTGTATGGGAATTAATGTGTAGCTTGACAAGGTGATATGTTTGACCTAATGTGACCATGTTTAAATCATTTTAGAGTCGATGACATGCGACATGATTTGACGAAGTAGGATAACAAGGGGTAGCATCCCCACCTCTGATGCACTTCAAGAGAGCAACAACACCAACTGTGTTTTCTAAGCAAAAGAAGTAATCTACATATGATTATTCATTGTTTATTGTTAGTGTGCCACTCTTGGGCAACTATTTGGATAGTTGTTTAACACATATGTAATGGAAAGGTTATATTTATAGTAGTCGTGTTGTTGAGTTTTCATAAACTAATGCATTTCTATATTTTATTGGTAATTAAGTTGAGAGGGATGAATAATCAACAAAAAAATTGTTTGAAACAAACCCGTCGCTCAACCTACTAAATGCCTACATCCATGGGAGGAGAGTGACGGAGGTTGGAGGATGGTCTGCCTCTTCAGCTTTGGGGCGGACCACTCACAATCCCTATCTTGTCATTACCAATATTGTTAGGACTTCCAGCATCGAGAGATGTCACACTCCTTGTTCTTGTCAAGAGGCATGCAATAATGTTTATACAATAATGTAATTATTTTATTGTCAATGGACTACTACCAATTTGTTTAATATTAGTATATTACCAATTAACAAAAAGAAAATGACGCGATGACATAGGGGACGCACAAATGCATCTGATACGAAGGCACATGACGATATGCTACAAGTTGAGCAGATGACGATTCAAGAACTGATTCGGATGACCATGCCATAAAAGAATTATTGAACCAAAGCAATCAGGAAACCCCTAGCTAGTTGTATTTCTCTATTGTGGTAACTATAAACATATCTTGTATATGACTTCTATTTCAATGATGATACTTGATGTGTTATTTACGTTAAAAAATCGATAAAGTTTATTATTATTTATTTTTTAAAATAAAACTAATCAACTAAGAAATTGTCATTAATACGTCTTTAAATATCCGTTAGTGATCCATCGATGATATTGCCATGATAAGTTGATAACTGTCACTAATCTTTGTTGGTGGTCTCTTGGTAAATTCCATTAGTTAAACCCGTAAATAAGATGCATTATTCGCGTCACATTTTCAAATTGAGTAAATTAACGAATTACCTACGGGACCCACTTTCAGCAAGTGTGGAAATCAAATTAGCCAAAAAGCTAACCTCATGAAGAGGTAGGTCCCAGCAGAGACCAGTTGGTCCCGCAAGACTCACCTTGAACATGGACGTCTGCGCAAAGGCCATCTGCTCCCGCAGGACCCACCATGCTCATAGAATCTTACGCGCAGTACGCAACCTGTACACGCAGGGAAAGCCTCCCAATGGTGAAGTACCCCGCCTGTTCCCGCAGTTGCGGATACAAGCCATCAGGGAAGGCTACCCGCAGACAGCAGGGCTACACGTACAAGACACTAGCTACTTCAGCAGTCACGTGAAGGCATGAGCAAGGCGGGAACAATCCCGCCCAAATGAGCCAGTCTGATTCTGAAAGATCTTTTGTACCATACCTACCAAGGTATGGATAGGACAGACGATCCGACCAGAACAGCCCATGAGCCAATCACAGGGTGACAGCTCACCGACAACAGTGCGAGGAGGAGCACCCTCTAGTACTGTTTGTCACTATTAGCCGCTGCCTACTCACCAACCCTCACTGTGGAGCATGCGCAGCCTACAGTTGGTGGAATAGTATTACTGTTGGCCGTAACCTATTCACCAACCAGCATGGCCTGCGTACAATCCACAGTCAGTGGGACGTGCATAGTCTACAGTTGGTGGAATAGTGCAGCCGACTTTATTACTGTTGGCTGTAACCTACCCACCAACCAGTATGGCCTGTGCGTAATCCACTGTTGGTTGAACAGGAATACTATTCAGCCGGCTGTACCTTCTAGAAAACCTACCTTCGGCTATAAATACTCCAATATCTTGGAATGGTAAGATCATCTACTATCTCGTATAACTTACTTGATAACTGCTCTAATAGTATTCATATACTTTTATATTCAAAGAGCAATATAGACTGATTCTCACGCCGGAGGGTGGTCACAAGGAGGAACCCCCCCCTTCTCAGTGACGAGCTTACGGTGTCTGTTTTGCAGGTTCCCTGAAGTACAACTTACTCTGCTGGACCTACCTTCGTGGGAAACATTACCTAGCCCCCAGATTACCCATAATCTGCCCGGGGTCACTTAGTGTTTCTTCATTGGCGCCATCCGTGCATAAAGCTAGAACTACATCTTTCTCCAGTTTTTCAAAACTTCCAAGATGACTAGAGAAATTCTGGTAACCACAACCCCAGCCACTGGGGTAAACACCGGCAACACAATGTTTACAAACACTACCCCAGCCACCCAAGCTGGGGCAAGTGAAATACATTTTACGAACACTACCCCAGTCACTCATGTAGGGGCAAGTGGAGTAAATATTCCACTGGGATTCACTGATGCCCAGCTGGAAAAACGAACTCGAGCCCCTCGCCAAACACTTGATCAAGTGAAGGCATGGGCCGAGGCACGTCAAAGAGAATTTCAGGCTGAGTTGGACGAACGCTTGCGTTCAGTCCAACAAGCTGAGGAATTCGGTAGTACTCGCCAGCACCTCAACATGAGTAGTGAGTACGAGTACTCAGACGGCGAGGGGGAAGACTCCGACACCGACGCGAACCCTCGCCATAGGGCGAAAGGGAAGCGTAAGGAAACGGATCCCCAGCCAAAAAGGAATTTTGGGGAAGCATTCCAACCAGTCACGGAAAAAAGCGAGCGTGACTTCTCCAAGGCCTTTAGACCTACTGCTACAAACGCAGGAAGGTCAAAATTTGCAAGGGACATTGCAGAGGCAATCGCCCCGAGGAGTGCCAAACAAATGTCCAACATTGGCACATACGATGGTCTATCCGACCCAGATGACCATCTGAACAGGTTCATTGCGGGGGCAACCGTCAGTAACTGGACGGAACCCACGTGGTGCTACATGTTCCAGATGACTCTGGTAGGAGCAGCCAGAGCATGGTTCGACCGTTTACCGGTCCACCACATTTATGACTGGGCAGACTTCCAGAACAAGTTCAGTCAACAGTTTAGTCAACAGAGGAAGCACACTGAGGAGCAGTGGACGATCCTCAACTGTGTCAGAGAAGAGGATGAATCCTTACTGGACTTCATCACCCGCTTCAACTCCAAGAAGGTGAGTCTGGGCAACATCAGTGAAGACCTCGTTCGCGCCGCTTTCATTCAGGGCGCCGAATACCCAGAACTCATCCGCACTCTGACGGGTAAAGACGGCATGCCATCCACGTGGGATGCCATAATGACGGCAGCCAAGCGCTTTGCCGAAACAGAGAAACAGCTGGGAAGAGATCTCCCCCAGAATACAAACCTCTACACGCAGAGGACAAGGGAGAACAATGTGAGAACCGCCCGGCTAAACAAAAAGAGGCGGCAAGGTATTTGGCAGTCAAGGATAAACTTTGACGCCCCCTCAAGCTCTCGCCCTCTGGTTGGCGGAAGGGACAAAACGCACCCTTTGAACCGGAAAAACCGTTGGACGCCACTCACCAAGAGCGTCACGGAGATATTTGCCACGGAAAAACTGCCATGGCCAAAAGCCCCAGTGATCCGACAGAAACCCAATGCGGATCAAAGCAAGTCTTGTGACTTCCATGGGACAAAGGGCCATAGCACTGAGGAGTGCACATCCTTGAGGGACATCGTCGAGACATTCGTCAAGGATGGGAGGCTCGCACACCTCGTGGCATCTATCAAGAAGGGAGGAAGGAACGACAACAGGTACAGGGGTAACGGACGGAAGCCCGTCGACATTAGCATCAACATGGTCCATGGTAAGGTCAGAGGAAGAAAGAGACCAATGACCGAGCCATGCGCATGGAAGGAAGCAGAAGTGCGCTTCCCGCGAGTGCCGGGAGGCCCAAACAAAGAAGGCCCCATTGTCATTAAAAGCCAGCTGGGGCACTACATCACCTCCCGCACCCTCGTTGACAATGGCGCATCGTCGACAGTGATGTACAGGCAGTTCTTCGACAAGCTCGATGATGAAGACAAGGAACGCCTGGAGACGGTCTACGCTTCAATGGAAGGGTTTGACGGCAGCATGAACACTCCCTTGGGCATCCTATCTTTCCCCGTCACTCTCACTGATGGGAATTATTCACGCACGGAGGATGTGGATTTTGTTGTGATGAAAAAACCACATCATACGTATGACATCCTATTCGGGAGAGACGGGATGGCAAGATTCAACGCCGTGGTATCCTCAGTCCACGGCATGATGGGATGGCCAACAACTGAAGGCGTAGCGATGATCACGGGCATTCCCCAGGTATGCATCGCATCTGTCTCCTCTAAACCCAAACCGAAGATGGCCAAACAAACCATCACTGAACCTGAACAGTGGGCATTCAATGGGAAATATCCCGATCAGGCCGTTACCATTGGCCCGACAATTGTTGATCCAACACGCACCTTACTCAAGCGCTTACTGCAGCGAAACGCAGACATCTTCGCGTGGACACCAGCCGACATGACTGGTGTACCCCGGGGAAAGGCAGAGCATAAGCTCAAATGCGATCCGGCCGTTACGCCGATCGTACAAAAGCGCAGAGTAATGGGGCCCGAGCAAACCAACGCGTGCAGAACCCAAGTCAAGGAACTCCTTGATGCGGGCATCGTGCGCGTTAGCAAATATCAAACATGGGTTGCAAATCCCGTAATGGTACCGAAGAATAACAAACAATGGCGCATGTGCATAGATTTCAAAGATTTGAATAAAGCATGCCCCAAAGATTGTTATCCGTTGCCAGAAATTGATCTCAAGGTGGATTCGGTGGCACCATTTCGCCTTAAATGCTTCTTGGATGCGTATAAGGGGTACCATCAAATCCACATGGCTGTGGATGACCAGGACAAAACCGCCTTTCGGACGCCCGATGGCACATTTTGTTATAAAATGATGCCGTTCGGACTTAAGAACGCGGGGTCCACGTACCAACGACTAATGGACAAAGAGTTTCACGCCCAAATTGGGAGAAACTTGGAAGTCTATATGGATGATTTGGTCATCAAAAGCCCCGAGCCAGAGACGATGTTGAAAGACATTGAGGAAACTTTCAACACGCTCAGAAAGATAAACATGAAGCTCAACCCGAGCAAGTGTTCATTTGGGGTGGAAGAAGGGAAGTTCTTAGGGGTCATTATTACTAAAGATGGCTTCAGAGCGAACCCTGAAAAGGTCGAAGCCATTGTCAAAATGGAATCACCTACCACCATAAAACAGGCTCAAACACTTAATGGACGACTAGTCGCGCTTAACCGCTTTTTGGCAAACCATGCGGATAGGTCGTTCCCTTTTGTGTCAACGCTAAGAAATTGTTTAAAGAAAACGCACTTCCGCTGGACACCAGAAGCGGAAGCAGCTTTTCAGGAGATTCGATCACGCCTGATCGAACTCCCAACACTCACAGCACCACAAGCGGGGGAGGAGTTAATCCTATACCTCTCCGCAACAGATAGAGCAACCGGGGCAGTCATGCTTGTAGAACGAAAAGGCATCCAGATGCCAATCTATTATGTTAGCCGCGTGCTGGCAGACGCGGAAACCCGGTACTCTACCCTGGAAAAACTGGTCTTGGCACTTATACACGCTTCACGCAGGTTGAGACGATATTTCCAGGGTCACCCAATCACTATTCTCACCAACTTCAAACTCTCAAATGTTCTAGGCAAACCCGAGTTATCGGGACGTCTAGCCAAATGGGCAATTGAATTGGGAGAATATGCGATTCAATACAAGCCGAGACCAGCCATTAAAGGTCAGGTCCTGGCTGATTTTATTGCAGAAGTCCCCGCTTCACGGGAGAAAGAGTGCCAGGAGGAGGTTCAACCCTCCCCAGCACATGAAATCGACGAAGTCTGGCGACTCTACACTGATGGAGCAGCTAGTAACGAGGGATCAGGCGCAGGGTTAAAATTAACAAATCCGGCAGGCCAGGAATATACTTATGCTATTCGGCTGGATTTCCCAAGTACGAATAACGAAGCTGAATATGAAGCATTCCTGGCCGGATTGAGGATTGCGCGAAAGATGGGTGTAAAAAATTTGGAAGCCCACGTAGATTCCATGCTAGTGGCAAACCAAATAAACGGGACGTACACGGCTGTGAACGACACAATGGCCCTGTACCTTGCCCAAGCCAAAGCCATCATGCGCGATTTTAATGATTGTAAAGTGATACACGTCAAGCGCAGCGAAAACAAATCTGCGGATGCGTTAAGCAAGCTTGCATCACTGGCCTTCACCCACTTGGGAAAGGACATCCGCGTGGAACTCCTCGAAACACCATCAGTCCCGCACAAGGAAATTTGTGTCATCCAAACCGGTACAGAAACATGGATGACCCCAATAATAAAATACCTTGAAGCAGGAACGTTACCAGAGTCGAAGTCACAGGCAAGAAAACTACGCTGTAAAGCACTGAATTATCAGCTGGTCAATGACACCCTTTACAGACGTAACTTTCTTGGCCCATTGTTAAGATGCGTGGACAACCAAGATGCTGACTACCTCTTAAGGGAGGTTCACGAAGGCATCTGTGGAGTACACGCAGGCCCCCGCGCTGTGGTAGCCAAGCTGAACAACGCGGGATACTTTTGGCCGGGGATGCATATGGACGCGTTGGCATACATCAGAAAATGCAGATCTTGCCAGCTTTACGCACCCAACACGCATCGCCCGAAAAATGAACTTGTTCCTGTCACTTCCTCGTGGCCATTTCAGAAGTGGGCCATCGACGTGACAGGCCCATTCCCAACAGCAGCTGGGAATGTTCAGTTCCTAGTGGTAGCCATTGACTACTTCACCAAATGGATAGAAGCAAAACCTTTAGCCCAAACAACCGCAAAGCATATCAAAAAATTTATTTGGGAATTTATTATTTGTCGTTTTGGACTTCCACAGAATTTGGTAAGCGACAATGGCACCAACTTTGCTGACAAGAAGCTACAGCAGTGGCTGAAAGAACTTCAAATCACCCACACCTTTACCTCAGTGGCACACCCGCAAGGTAACGGTGAGGTGGAAAGAGCAAATAAGAGCATCGTCGAAGGCATAAAGAAAAGACTCTTGGAACATAGATCCGGTTGGGTGGACGAGCTTCCACACGTCCTTTGGGCAAACAGAACGCTGAAGAAGACCAGTACGGGAGAAACCCCGTTCAGTCTCACTTATGGCACTGAAGCCATGATCCCAGTCGAAATCGGTTTACCCTCACCAAGGGTCTTAATCCAACCAGAAGACAATGATGCGGAAAGACGGTTAGACCTTATGCTAACCGAAGAGCGCAGAGACTTAGCCGCCGTGCGTGAAGAAAACTACAAACGACAAATGCAAAAATACTACAACACGCGGGTAAAACTCTGCAACTTCAACGAAGGAGACTACATACTGCGTAACAACGAGGCTTCGAACCAACAACGCCCAGGAAAGTTGGCCCCGATTTGGGAAGGGCCATACATTATCAAAGAAGTTCTGGGAAAGGGCGCGTACCGGCTCGAAAGGCTCGATGGCACTCCCATCCCTAGAACATGGAATGGAGCTCAATTACGCAAATGTTATATGTAGATCAATTCCAACTTGTAAAGAAAAGGCCTAGAGCCACTTCTAATGGAAATGATTCTCCTTTCATGATGTATTGATAGCTTGTAACCTATGAAACTTCCCTTACGGGAAGAAGTAGTTGCGTGTGGAAGGCGGCAATACCCGCATAAACACAACGCCAAAATTTTGAAAAAAAAAAAAAAAAAAAAAAAGTTCTAAGGAAAACCTACACGCAGGTCAGATGTAGGTAAAGTTTAGCCATCCTTGTAAGTGCAAACGACGGTCTTACCCGCACAATCACATACAAGGAAGCCAAACTTAACTTACCATCTACCACGTTAAAAGGTTAACTTATGAACACTTAAAAAAGGATAAGAAAAACCTACACGCAGGTCAGATATAGGTCTAAAGTTAAAGCCATCCTACTAAGTGCAAGTGACGGTTACACCCGCACAATCACGAAAGAGGAAGCGAAAACTTTAGTCCATTATCAACCACGTTCAAAGGTTTAACTTAATGCCTTAGAAATTTCGAAAAGGAAAACCTACACGCAGGTCAGATAGAGGGTAAAGATTAGCCATCCTACCAAGTGCAAGTGACGGTTTTACCCGCACAATCACGAAGGAGGAGGCAAAACTTTAACCCATCATCAACCACGTTCAAAGGTTCCTATTCTAAACACTTGGAAAATTGCTAATTCAAACTAAGTATGCAAGTCATAAGTTTATAAAGCAAAGAATCCAGTGAAAGGAATAACAATCGTATATTTCAATGATATATTACAACAGTGGCCGGGTAACTACCCGCCTAAAAGAAATCTATACAAAGCTAAGTCTATCCTAGCAGTGGGAAGGGATCTTCAGGATCAGGCTTCAGGGCCACCTCCGCTTGGACCAGCACCGTCAGAGCGCGGCTGCCCAAGGAAAGCCTTAAGGATGTTTAGCCCATCATCAGCAGCAGCAACTTCATTCACCTTCTCCACCACTGGATGCGGGAAGGCAGCGTACTGGTTCACAGCATGGTCATAAGCAGCTTCAGTATTAACATTGAATAAAGGGAAGTTGGAGGGCGGAAAGCCTCTCTCAGCGAACCCTAGACCAAGCAGGAAGCCAGTCTTCTGCCCATCCTCATGAGAAGCGTTGAGGGCTGCGCTCATCGCATCGTCATAAGAGGTCTCTGAGAGGACCTGACGCACAACCTACAAAAGAATACAAGTTAGAACATTTTCTAATTACGAACGAAAAGCGTAAAGAAAAAGATAAAGATACCTGAGGCAACGCTTCTCGAAGCAACCATTGGAGGGTAGCTTGACTTTCTTTACAAGCACGTTCGGCTCCGCTTTTATCAAGGTTGGCAAGTTGAACTTCCTTGGCGGCAGCTTCTTCGACGCTTTTGAGTTTCCTTTCAGTACGGTCAAGCACCCCCCTCTGGTCAAGGATCTCCTGCAGCTTCTTGGCATCTTCCATTGCCAAGGCGTCATGAGCATGCTGAAGAGCCTTTAATTTGCATTTAAGCTGCTCATTCTCTTCGCGAAGTGGCTCAGCAACAGCTTCAGCCTTGGCAGCCCTCTCAGTTGAGTTTCGCGCAGTCTCCTTGGCCAGCCGAAGCTGTTCATTCACAGCTTGAGCAGCCTTGGAGCGGGCCTCAAGTCGCGCCTGGACTTCAACCTCGAGGGCCTTGAATGCCTTCTCCTTCTCGGCTGCGGCAGCGGCCAACTGCCGGTTCTCCTCCCGAAGAGCCCGCGCTTCAGATATATCTTTGGCGCGAGCTGCTTTTAACTTGTCGTTTTCACGACAAAGCAGCTCGACGCGGGGCTGCGTTCGGGCCTGGAGAACCCGAAGCTCATTGGTTAGCCTACCCTCTTGGTAGCTAGCCATGGCTTCCCCCAACGCACCATGAGGAGCGGCGTGGCGAGCCCAGTCCACGCACTCCACAGGGGTGCGAAGGGTTGTTCCTCGGCGTATGTTCCATCTTGGAACATACACTTCATTGGAATCCGACACTGCAAAAGAAACAAAGGCAGTTAGGAAAAGATGATAAAAATATGTAAAGGAAAAAGAACCCTACGTACCTGTAGGGTCAATAACAGGCCGATAGCCGCCAAACCCATCACCTGAACCTGAACCTAAAGGAAATCCATCCAACAGGTCAGGCAGACGGGAAGGTGGCATAGATCGGCGGGAAGCCTGGCGCATACCTGATGGTCCGGCCGTCGGTGCCGGTGGCGCAGGTATAGTCGCAGCCGCTGTGGTAGCCATGGTTGGCGCCACCTCCTCAGTAACAGTAACCGCCGGCTCCGTGAAAGATGCTGTAAAAATTGCACTCACGGCCGGCGGAGACACCTTCTCAGCTGGAACAGCCTCAGGAAGGCTGGAACCAGCGGAAGCAGGCGTAGACGCCTGAGTCGATGCCTCGGGAAGGCTGACCGAGCCTACCGTCATTGGCGGGGGAATACTTGCTCCAACTCCACCCTGGAATGCGTCAACATCCACACCTGCACAAGCAAAAGTGTTAGAAAAATTTATTTGAAACAAATCTAGACAAGAATTATGGGGGTACTCACGGGGTTTCTTGAGCTTGAACGCACGGACGAGCGGGGGCGAACCCGATGGAGCCGGCCTCTTGACACCGGTAACCGTCGTCGTCGCTGCCTCCCCGGAGGTAACACCTGCAGCCTCCGGAGCGGTGGTCTCCTCACCACCGGGCTTCCCCGCCACCTCTGCATTATCTGACTCCGAGTCAGATAAGACTACCGGGTCGGCCGTAGAGGCCACCTTCTCCTTGCCCTTCCCGACGGCAGCCTTTTTCTTCCGCACCAGTGGAGGACCTTCTGCGGATTCCTCAGAAGAAGAAATGTCATGAACTCCAGCAGCAGGCACAGCATTGAGAGGTTCAGGGTAGAAGATAGGCTTACCTGGCCGTCGGTGGCTCAGGATCTCTTGGCCTGGCGGGTAAACCTCCACGAACCGACCCGCGGTCTGCTCTAAGATGGGCAACTCGTTCTCGTCCAGAGCACGAGTACCCATCCGCGCGGGACCATCTTCCTCCCGCGGGTTCAGGAGCGACTGAAGATCGTTCCCCTCTGAAATCAACAAGCAAGTTAGTAAAAATCGAAGTCAGCAAAATGAAACAAGACGTACCATAAGGGACAGAGTTCGAACCATATTCAAGGACGATCGGAACCTTATCCGCATTCGCCGCCTTCCACACCCGGCTCATCCCCAGCATCACCATCGCCGACTCCGGAAAACGGAAAACCGGGGACTGGACCCGGGATATCTTCGAAAACCATTCCGCCTCCTCGTAGTTGAGGGCGGGAAGGTTCGGAAGCGCCTGGCCATTCTTGAACTTCATGGCGATGGGGACGGCGCGAGCGGATATGAAGAAGAACTCTCTTCTCCATGAGCGAAGACTCCGCTCGGTGGTACAAATCTTTAAACCCTTGATACGGGTTGTAAGAGTATACCACCCCTGGATGCACCTCCAAGTGTAGAAGGTCATCAGACGGTCAACGAGGGGCTCAAGGCCCAGTATCCGGCACACCCACTCAAAGTGCCGGACCTTGGCAATGGCCATGGGGTGCACCTCTGTCAGGTGCACACCGTGCCTCTCCAGGACACGGTACACAAACTTTGTCAACGGAAACCTAAGGTTTCCGTAGACAAAGAATGCAGCATAAACCCCGATCTTGCCACTAGGGGCATCGTACACAGTATGGTGGGGTTCAGGAAACTCAGGCTCGAGAGACTCGAGCATGAACTTCCTGACGATATACTGGTACAGATCGACAGGAAGAGAACACTGGCATTCGCCAGCAGTCTTCTGATCATCAGTATCATGAGAAGACATGGTGGAAAAAAGAAAAAGATTTCAGAGTAATGCTTTACTGAACAGAAAAATTCGCCGGAAATTACGTGAGAAGAAGAAGAAAGGTGAAAGTGTGAATTACAAATAACTCTCTCCCCCTTTATATAGTAATCGCAATTAATGCGGTGAATTTAATGCGGAGGAGAGAGAAATCAAAGGTGCAATGAAACTATGACACGTGGCAAAAAGCAGGCTGGCAACAGCTGTTGAAAGGACGTGTGCCAGTAATTTCGCGGCCACGCGCCCGAAAAATCACGCCCACGCGCCTGAAAAAGCGACTGGAATGACCATGTTCTGTCACGTCACCATAACTTCCTGCACGTCCTGACACAGTCAGAAGAAACCGTCGCACGACGTTTCAGAGGTTTGGACTGTTCTTATTGGAACTTAGTGTTTCTTCACCTCACCAATCACCTTTATGTATCATTCTGCTTGTCATCCATTCAAGATGCTTTTTCTTTTCGCAACAGCTGACATGTAAGTTCCAATATGAGGAAACATTTGTTCACAATCTCAAACTAATGCTTGCGAACTTTTAGGAACTTACGAGAGACTGATTTTTGGTATTTGTACACAATCTTTTAGTATTGTACGTTTTCGCAAAACCATTCATTGGGAGCCGAGAAACCCATTTGACAATCTACGAATATTCATGTCTTCTTTTCATTCGCAAAAGAGTAGGGTTTACATCGAAATGGAATGCAAAGGACAACAAGCTGCACCGCTAGCCCGTTTCAAATAACGCATCTGGTCAATCGATTTGAAGGTTTCATTCTAGACAAGGTTGATTTAGAAAGAAAAAAATAAAGGAAGGTGAAAACACATGTTACGGTGCCCAATCTCATTCTTAGCTTCAACTTTTTGGATTATAAATCAGTTTCCAATTAATTTGTTTTCAGATTAATCTCTCTTTTATCTGTCCCGTAATAACCACTTAACTAAGAGCATTCTCATCCCTTCTCCTATCTTTACATCCAAAATTGCACTAAAACACACCACATTTTCTCTCTTATTCTCAATTAAATAATACATTTTTATATATTTATCATTGCATTTTTCTCTCATTCACGCATTACTACTTTCAAAATATATTAAAAAATTTATACGGTGCTACAAGAACTTTTAAAATATACAGAAAAATCGAAGCATTTTCTCTCTCTTATACTTATAACACTTTAAACCACTTCCTGTATTATAAAAAAACCCACTCACTAAATTTGACAGACGGATTGTGAATGCTGTAAGTAATTTCATAACAATCAAAGTCTCAAAATATTCAAAAATTTAATATTAATATAAGATATAGTTCAGGGCTTTTTTCCCCTTTAGGGGTGTGGGTACTAAATTGTGGGCCAGTTAATAATAAATATATGGATCATTTAATTATTGAAGCATGGGTGATACCCATGTTGACATAATAATTTCAGGCCTTAAAAAACTCTACATTATAGAATGAATATAACTAAACCCAAATTTAGTTGAAGACCAAATCCAAGATTATTTAAAAGGAATAAACCATAGATTGCTCATATGATCTTGACAATCTCGCACAACCACCTTTGAGCCCTAATTGCTAAGACGAGTTTGAGCCTTAATTGGCAATGCTCTAACACATCGATGATATATATTGTTGGAGGATTCCAGACAATGAATCCAACGCGTATGGGTCTTTGTGTGTTGTGTTGTGTTGACAAACATGCGCATTAAATTAATATTCAGCTGTACATCAAATTGAGTTGGTGCAACCAACATAAACAACTACATAATGTGCTTACATAGTGTTCAGATGACATATTTAGGGTAAACAGCTAAATATTAAATAACCGTATTATGATCATAGTTAGGTAAAATTTACAAATTTTTATATATTCTTTGCCTCTTAGTCATGTATTTGAGAAAGTTATCCAATATTTAAAATGCAAATTTGAAAGATGGAATATCTCTCACTCTCTTTGGAAGGGTGGGATCATAGGGAGTAAATGGTTACCAAGTAATGGATTTTAATTAGTTGTTTTATATGATCCAAGTAATGGATTTTAATTAGTTGTTTTATATGATCACTAGTTTTTAAACTTATGTATTACACCGGATTTTCAAATGATCAAATAAATAAGGTTCGTTATTTAAAAAGAATGGAACAAAATTAAAGGTATTAAAGAAAGGAAATATATAGTGCAAACAATAAGAAGTCTAGAATCTTAAATTTATAAATTTGAGAAAATCTCTTTATATATAACATTTGCTGTATTATTACAATTATTCTCATCGTCATCCAATATAAACAATTTTACCCCACGTCTGCTAGTTACCCTAGATAATGCAACATATAGTATTCATAGGAAAAAAATTGGGCATTGAATGAACAAAACCAGCCCTAGGAAAAAATTGTTCTTGGTTCTTTTCTACTTGTTAAACTTTCATATGTATACTTGTTTGATCTTCAATCAATAATTTTTTTTTATTTCCTGGCTATTTATAACCTAATTGCGAAAATGGTTTTGACCCATGAACTATGAAAGTCGAGCATAGTAATTTATCGGCCCATAAGAGCCAAAACTTTGTTTTTAGTAGAATTGGATTTGCTATCCAAAAGGGGGTTGCGACGCAGCTTGTTGCCCGCTTACCTGCCACTTCATTGTAAATCGTTTGGTTGTTTTTTAAATATCATGAATAACTAGGATGAATGAGATGAAAAATTAGAAGATTGTAAGAGAAAATTAGACTAGAATTGAATATGGGCTCTACACCTAAACTTCATTATTTTACTTTATTAAAAAAAAGTAAGATAAGATATCGTAGTGTTTGAAAAGATTGTGAATGGTGATGGATTCATGTAAATTTTGTGAAGATGGATTTTAATCTTTTGAGCCCATATGTAAATCTAACCTTTCTTAAGACTTAAAGTTGGAGTATGGGCCTTGATGGACCCAAAATATGTCGGCATATGTCCTTTGTTCGTTGTTTTCATGTTAGTGCAATTGCATTGCAAGATATTTTGAGATCAAGATAATTGGCATATCCTCTCGGTCGTTAGTATCTTCCAAACCTCTACAAATTAACCCATTTAATTTGTTTAGACTTTAGTGCTTTTAAAACCATTCATCACGGATGGTAAGCTATACAGGTTTATTATCGAAGTATTAAATATTAGACCACTAGGTCATGGAAGTGAGGACAAACACCTAACTACATGTTTAAACACCACTAGGTCAAGGTTTGTGTTTGTTAAGTTCTAGTTACATGTCTAACAAACCCCAAAAGATTTTAAATGCAATTTCCAGCTCTAAAAATTAAATTTCCGTATCACTATAAAGACTCGTTCAATAGCCTAGGTTAATTTATTTGTGTCTTAAGTTACGTTTAGAAAATATAAAGTATAAGTAATAGACTAGCTACTAAAAATTAAGCTATTGAAATTGTGAAAGAAAAATATAAAATTAAACGGTCGGACGGCATTATAGTGGATGGAGAAAGCAAAGCAATAATGAAGTTCCCCACCGGATACATAGAAAACGAAACATGGTTGTTACGACATGTTTTCTTTCGTTTGTCACCTTCCTTTTATCTTCCTTCACTTTGACATATATACATACACATGATCATCCTAACCTTTCTACTGTTACCCCTTTTTTATAATGCTAAATTAGTAATCTATGTCATGTGTTTCATAATAATAATTAAATTACATATTTATAATAATAATAATAATACATACATACATACATGTCTTAATAAGAAATTAAGAACGTTAATTAGTTCCACCATTGCTCATAATTGTTCACTTGCTTTTTTGTGTGAATAAAGAACTTGTTGCAAGGTGTGGGCCATGAATATTTCTTTTTCTTTTAAAGAAAAGAGAGCGCGCCATATTTTGTTTTTTAACAACAAATATATTATTTACAATTAGGATCGAACTTCAATTACCTTTAGTGAGGATCGAACTTCTAAACACCATTTTGAAAGTAATTCATCTTTGCCATCACGTCAAATATACTGTGTTATGAAATAATGGAAGCGATAGAAAACATTTTTTTAGGGGTTACTTCACAGAATAGTAACCAAGTTTTAAAGTTATTCCAATCAGGTCACTGAAAAAAATGTTTTATTCCAATCGGGTCATTAAAGTTTATTTTTTGTTCCAATTATAGATATTTTACCTAAATAGCAGGTAATCTAGGTTTTTTTTTTTTTTAATATTTTGACTTTGCATAATAACTTTAAAGGTTGGGAAAATTAGAAAAATATGCGAAATATAATTTTAAAACCATAAAGGATCGGTTTTAATTTCTAATGGTTTGGTTTTGGTTTTCAATAATCAAAAACCGTTAGTAACGATTGGCTCATGGCATTTTATCGAGCAGTTGGCGTGCACATATTAAGAAGAAAAGATAAGATAAACACACCTGTTGCTGTTCAATTGATATTGAAATCATGTTATCGTCGTCGTTGGATTCGCCGAGTTCTTGCTCAACACTGTTTGTTGAATCGGGTTCTTGATTCGACATCAATCTTGATTACGATATGTTCTTGATTCACAGTAGAGCGTTGATTGAAGAAGAAGAAGAAGAAGGAGGAGGTAGGGTTGATAGGGTTTGTAATTGTGAATTCGTGAACACGTTCGTTTTTCAAAGATAAATTTATTTTATTATTTAAAAAAAATAAAAAAAACCTAGATTACCTGCTATTCAGGTAAAATATATATAATTGTAACAAAAAAGAAAATTCAATGACCTGATTGAAACAAAAGATTTTTTTCAGTGCCTTGATTGGAACAACTTTAAAACTTAGTTACTATTCTATTGAGTAACCCCTATTTTTTATGTATGTTATTAATATTTACCAAAAATAAAAATAAAAAGATATATATGTAGCTCGCAACTCGTAATCTATATATGTTTACCTCGTATGAAATACATGTATGTACTTTCACGATTTACATATGTTTTTTAATTTCTTTTTGGTTGTGTTAAAGACTATAAACATATAATGAAAAATTATAAAGTTTAGTGTTTAAAAGTGATTTTCATGAGTTTTCAAGCTAAAAGAAGTTTATAACTAGCTATACATATTATTAAAATACTCATTTTCTCTTCAATACTACTTTTACATTTATTCTCTCAAATGCTACTTTTATGTTTATTTTATCATTTAAACTAGTTTTTAGATAAATCAAATTGTTTTAAAATAATAAATGAACTTATGACAGTAAACAAATACTCCGTTAGAAAGCTAAAACATACAAACTTATTGTATTAAAGGTATGAAAATTGATACCTAGGCGTACCCTAGCGGCGTTACCCTTGGCCAATCAAGATAGCAACAACGGTCGTGATCCGGCCGACCGGAATTCACAAGAACAACAAAAGAACCCTTGTTGTAGAGAAGATAAATTTTCCAAATAACTTAATAATCCCTTCCAGCCACAATTATAATATAAATAAAAGAAAGATAACAAACTAATGGATAAAACTTATCCACCTAAGAAATTTAAATGTTTAAACAAACCAACAAATAGATAAAATAAATAAAACAAATACTAGAACTCGGCTGGAAGTTAAAACGAACTCGAATGCGCCCGTTAGCCACTTTGCATCTAACCCAGTTTATCACGGTCTTGACGGTCATCCGGTTCCGTATCATTCTCCCCCCCTAAAAAACGACTCGTCCCCGAGTCATCCTCTAAATCATCATCAGTCGTATAGGAGGTAAGATCAGCAACATTAAACGTAGCCGAAACATTGTAGTGGCCCGATAACTCGACTTTGTAAGCATTATCATTGATGCGCTGAAGAATACGGAAAGGCCCATCGGCTCTCGGCTGGAGTTTCCCGAAACGTCCGTGCGGGAATCTTTCTTTCCTCAAATACACCCACACAAGGTCACCCACCTCAAAAACAAAACGGCGTCGATGTTTATTAGCCCGGTTTTGGTACTGCAGATTATGCTTCGTGATTTGCTCCTTAACACGTTCATGGATTTCCTTAATTTGCAAAACCTATTCCTCGACATCTGTAGACAATCGCTCGGTATCCACCACTGGCGACAAGTCTAAAAGCGTGAAAGGATTTCGGCCGTAAACAACCAAAAAGGGGGCTACGGCCCGTGACACTATGAGTGGACCGATTATATGCAAATTCGGCTTGAGGAAGGACTAAATCCCACTGTTTTGGATGCTCACCCACTAGACTTCAAAGTAAATTCCCAAGACTTCGGTTTGTAACCTCAGTTTGACCATCCGTTTGTGGATGGTGTGATGAACTAAACTGTAGTTTAGCACCGTCGCGTCCAAAGGGTTCGCCAAAAATGACTAACGAACTTAACATCACGATCCGACGTTATAGTCTCTGGAATACCATGTAAACGTACGATCTCAATGAAATACAAGCGGGCGACTTGAGAAGCATCAAACGTTTTATTACACGGAAGGAAATGTGCCATTTTAGAAAATCTGTCAACTACAACCATAATGGAGTCCTTCTTCCGTTTGGTGACTGGTAAGCCGAGAACAAAATCCAAAGAAACGTCCTCCCACGAGGCGGACGGTGTAGGAAACGGTGTGTATAACCCCTGATTAATACTGTGTGTTTTCTCCACGTGACATGCACGACACCTAGCCAGAACTTCAATAACATCCTTAGTGATACTCGGCCAATAAAACCGCTCGGTGACTGAAGCCACCGTCTTTGCTCGTCCAAAATGACCTGCTAAAGCACCTGCATGACATTCGAGAACAAGGGCCTCCTGAAACGACGAAAGCGGAACACACAATCGGCGCCCTTTATTAAGGAGTTCGCCTTGTCGATAAAAATCTTTAAACGGGCCAAGAGCACATTGCGACCAAATATCACGAAAATCTGGATCATCACGATAGAGGTATGAAAAAGAAGCCACTCCGGTTACCTCAAGACTCTAAGAATTGAATAAAACGGGACGGCGACTTAGTGCATCGGCCACGGGATTAGCGGTACCCGGTTTATGACGAATTACGAACTTGAAATCTTGTAGTAGCTCAACCCACTTTTCATGACGTGGGTTCAAATGTGTTTGGCCGTGAATAAACCTGAGGGCTTGATGATCAGAGTAAAGTATGAACTCATTCGGAAGAAGGTAGTGGCGCCAATATTCGAGACTTCGGATAATGGCGTAAAACTCCTTATCATATGTACTTTACCACTTCCGAGTGTCATTAAACTTCTCACTGAAAAAAGCAATAGGGCGATTATTTTTACTCAAAACCCCACCGATGCCTAAGCCGGAAGCATCGCATTCAACGGTAAAAACTTTGTCGAAAGACGGCATAGCTAAAACCGGAGCCTTTGTGACCGCCTCCTTCAACGAGTCAAAAGCTTATTGTGCAGCTTTTGTCCAAATGAATTTGGACTGCTTTAAACAGTCCGTAATTGGTGCAACAATGGAACTAAAATCCCGTATGAACCGCCGATAAAAAGAAGCAAGGCCATGGAAGCTACGCACCTCATGTAACGAAGAGGGTGGCGGCCAAGAAGTGATAGCTGCTGTTTTTGACGGGTCCATGCGAATACCCTTTTCGGAAACTAAATACCCCAAAAACAAGACCTCGGATGTCAAGAAATGGCACTTGTTCGGATTAGCATATAGCTTTTAATCCCGGAGAACTTGAAAATTTTCACGCAACCGTTGTAAATGTAATTGAAGAGTTTTGCTAAAAACGAGAATATCGTCAAAATAACGACGACGCAACGGCCGATAAAAGACTTGAAAACCTGATTCATGAGACGCATAAAAGTACTCAGAGCGTTAGACAAACCGAAAGGCATAACAAGCCATTTGTAGAGGCCATCCCGAGTCTTAAAAGCGGTTTTCCATTCATCACCTTCAAGCATCCGAATTTGGTGATAACCACTACGCAAATCCAATTTAGAAAAAAACCATTGAACCATCCAAATGATCCAATAAATCATCAAAACGTGGGATCGGGAACCTGTATTTAATTGTGATTTTATTTACCACCCGACTGTCAATGCACATGCGAAAGGCGCCCCCCGGTTTAGGAACCAGTAAGGCGGGAACAGCGCAAGGACTCATGCTTTCGCGTATGAGACCTTTGTTTAATAAATCCCCGACTTGGCGTTGTAGTTCTTCAAACTCTTTCGGGTTCATACGGTATGCGGCTTTGTTTGGAATGGTTGAACCGGGAAAAAAATCGATACAATGTTGAATGTCACGCAACATAGGTAGACTGGGTGGGATTTCTTCGGGAAAAATATCACTGAATTCATGGAGAAGAGGCGCAACGTCTGCGGGTGGGTCGTGAATCGGGGGATTCTCTTTGGCCAGAAATAAACCAAAAACCAGAGAGGTTGGATGCATGCGAACGAGACCGGTAAATTCTGACTTGGACACTAACGGTGAAGGTGGCGGTTCATCCTTCGGGTTCAAAGGAGCTAATGTGATATTAGAACGTATAGTATTGCGAAAGCCATCGTGTTTAACACGTCTATCGTAAAGCCAAGGACGACCTAAAAGCAATTGACATGCATCCATCGGGATAACCTCGCACCATAACTCATCCGCATATTTAGAGCCGATAGAAAAATTCACCAAACATTTTTTTGTGACCCACACAATATTTCCCTTACGTAACCACGATAATTGGTATGGTTCGGGATGGTCTTGGGTGTCCGATGCCAACTTCTCGACCATGGTGGTGGACACCATATTCTCGCAACTACCCCCATCAATGATAATTGTGCAAACTTTCCCTTTGGCCGTGCATTGAGTTTTAAAAATATTGTTACGTAACCACAAAGTGTCATCGGTGGAAGGGTGCACCGAAGCAGTAAGAAGGCGACGAGTAACAAGAAGCTCGCCCTTATCCGGGTAAACAAGTTCTGGATTGTCGTTATCACCATCCGATCCGGAATCCGGATCAACCAAAGTAAGTAACTGTTTATTCGGACAATCCCGTTTAAGGTGGCAAAAACCTTGACATTTGAAACAACGAAGATTAGGGGACGGATTACTACCTGCTTCCGGTGTGGGTTGAGGACCCGGTGGGTCGGCTTTGATTGGGCTGGCCCGTGTAGCCGAAGAAGCGGCTGGTGTGGAACGAGTAGGTAGGGGTGCACGGGTCGTTGTTTTGGATCTAAAGGCGAGCTGTTTTTCCACCCTTAGCGCGAGCTGGCAAACATCATCAAACGTATAGTACTGCTGGAGATAAACAACCTCGGCTATCTAGGTTCGTAAACATCCCAAAAACCTGGCTATAATCTGTTGCTCTTCTTCCTCCATACCACAGCGCATACGCATGCGTTCAAATGTCGAAATAAACTCCTCGACGGACAGTGATTGTTGCTTTAAGTTGTGGTATTCCAAATAAGTATCCTGTTTATGCGTAGCGGGTAAAAACTTTTTTTTTTACAATTTCTTTAACTTGTCCCAAGTAGCGATCCGACGTTTACCCTCCCGACGCCGTTGAGATTGAACGTGTTCCCACCAAAGAGACGCGTGTTTCTTAAACTTCAAAACAACCAGCTTTACCTTTAAATCATCAGGAACGTGGCGGATGTCGAAAACCCGCTCGATTGTTTGCAACCAATCAAGAAAATCATCCGGTTGAAGACGACCTTCGAACTCTGGGATTTCAAGACGAAACCCTAAAAAGCTCGTAAAGGGTCTACCGGTGGAGGGGGTGGGGTACGGTGTCTGTGTCGTGGAGGTGAACGTTCACCGTGATCACCATGTTGGTTAGCAAAAACATTATCAAAATCTCCCTCAAAATCGGTGTATGTATCATCAGAAACATCAGAACCCAACCTTTCGAAAGAACGAAGCTCCAACTCACGAACACGGCGCTGAAGCTGCTCGATCTCAGCATCACGAGGGTCGCGATCATCATGAACAGCCCTACGTGGACGGTGATTTCCTGCTGCCGCCATACTGAGAGTCTCCTGGTCTCGTGATACCACTTGATACAAACGTGAGTAGATAACCTAGGTGTACCCTAGCGGCGTTACCCTTGGCCAACCAAGATAGCAACGACGGTCGTGATCCGGCCGACCGGAATTCACAAGAACAACAAAAGAACCCTTGTTGTAGAAAAGATAAATTTTCCAAATAACTCAATAATCCCTTCCAGCCACAATTACAATATAAATAAAAGAAAGATAACAAACTAATGGATAAAACTTATCCACCTAAGAAATTCAAATGTTTAAACAAACCAACAAATAGATAAAATAAATAAAACAAATACTAGAACTCGGCTGGAAGTTAAAACGAACTCAAACGCGTCCGTTAGCCACTTTGCATCGAACCCAGTTTGTCACGGTCTTGACGGTCATCAGGTTCCGTATCAAAAATATTATAAAATTTGTAAATATAGTATATTTAAATATAAAACATCACTTTTTTTAGTATTCTATCTAAATACCACATGCAACCTTTAAAAAAAACCATATGTACTTTTATTGAAAGTAAAAGTATATATGATTTAAACCCTGTAGTATAGTCATCTTTAGTCGTTCAAAAAATTATGATTTAAAATCAATTAATACACGTGATGCAATTCACAAATCAACTCAAAATAAGACTTTAAAAGAAGTGTAAAAACCACTCACCTCTCCATGAAAAATAAAACAAGTAAAAAAACTCTTTTAAAACTGTTTATGAACCGATATAAATAAATAAAACTTAGTGCATCCTAAACCTTAAGGTGGTGCTTCTACCTTTTTAAATCGCTTCAAATGAGATGTCTTACCTTTTGTATCACACATGTTTAAAGCGGTATGGTATTGTATAATAATAATATTTTTAAAACGAGTTCTTGTTAATAGTGCTAATTCTTCTGCATTCGAAAATCCAAGCATTCATCACTATTGGACAAGCACTTCAACTCGATTATTTGGCCAATTCTGTCTATTTACTAGCGTCGGAGAAGCTCGATTTTATCATGTATGTTGGAAGATGTGCTTAATTTTATTAATATAGCGACATACATCTTTTGATTAACAACCATAAATAATGTACGTAATAAAATTAATTAATATATCATGAATTTACTTAACGTATGAACTTAACATGTGTTTCTTTGAGTGTGACCCAATTTAGACGTGGTTTCCGTTTGAGGTCGTTTGTGTGAAAAGGCGTCAACTTTGTATGTCTAAATGCGTTGACCAGTTTTTCGATAATAATCACAAGATGAAATTCCACTAATGTTTTTCTTTTTTGCACATGTCTTTTTCAAACATTAAAAAACGTTTTAAATCAAGAAAGCATGTGTAATATCATTATATCAATTGATGGGGTTACTATTTTACGTAGATTAAGAAGACGCATGGTAACTAGAACAAATTAATTAAAGTATTATGGTGTTATTGTTAGTAATTAAATAAATACTAGCAGAATATCCGTGCGATATTGCGAGATGCGACAATTTGTTACCCGATACTCATATATATTAGTTTATCTGTTATAGAATATTTATGTTAGTTTTCTTAATTTCTTACCCAATACTCTTATGTTAACTATTAGTTGGTTTAATTCTTATTACAAATTTTGAGTTAGCAACATTAATGTGATCTATATTGGCATATGTCTTACACGTGTCAAATAAATGATCATTTAACACAAAATTATCAACCACAAAATTAACACAAAATATAAAACATTAATAACATAAATATTAAGGTGATTTACTTTGTAAATCATTTTGGCTTATGGGAACACCGGCCTCAATAGTTGCCCATATTCATTTTGAGGACAAGGAATTTTGAATGTAGTTGATGGGCTTTCTTCAGCAATGATTTAGACTTAGGGGGTGTTTGTTTTTTCTTCAAACATCTTCAAGGGAGCTAATGTCTGCAGGCGCGCAGACATTACCCTTGAAGACTGTTTGTTTTTTTTCTTAAAACAGATCTGAAGTTATCTTCTTTCATCTTAAAAGAAAAGCAAGGAAATCTTGCTTAAAACATCTTCACAAAAAAACCCTACTCTTCTCCCTTTGCAGCCACCCTCTCATCCACTGCTCCTACCACCGTCCGCCAACACCACCACCCACCGTACGCCGCCACCACCACCCCCGTACCCCGCCGCCACCGTCCACCACCATCCACCGCCACCACCACCGTCCACCACCCACCATCCATCACCACCACCGTCCACCACCCACCATCCATCACCACCACCGTCCGCCACCACCACCACCATCCATCACCGCCACCACCACCATCCATCACCCACCACCACCACCATCCATCACCGCCACCACCACCACCATCCATCACCGCCACCACCACCGTCCACCACCCACCATCCATCACCACCACCGTCCACCACCCACCATCCATCACCACCACCGTCCGCCACCACCACCACCATCCATCACCACCACCGTCCACCACCCACCATCCATCACCACCACCATCCATCACCACCACCACCATCCATCACCGCCACCACCACCATCCATCACCCACCACCACCACCATCCATCACCACCACCGTCCACCACCAACCAAAACCATCCATCACCACCACCCATTGTCCACCACCACCATCCACCGCCACTACCCACCGTCCGCCGCCACTACCACCATCCACCACCACCACCTTCCACCACCCACCAAAACCAAATCGGCATGGCAAGCAAAGACTAAAAACTAGATGTAACTTGAATAAATGACTTCTATCTTGTGAGATAAGTTTGACAGTTATGCAGACAGTATCAGCTTATAAAAACAAACAGTCTTATATTTTCAGCTTGCAGATCTTCAGACCACATCTTCAGTTGCAGACATGAAAACAGATGAAATCAGCTTGCAGACAGTTTATGTCTGCAAAAACAAACAGCACCTTACATTTATAACAACAGTCACCTGAATTTATTGAATAATTAAGTAAGAAAATATTAAACAAAATAGTAAAAACTATATGAATTAGATATATTTCTTTAGTAAAATTAATTGCAATAAACTAATAATATTAAGTATTAGAATTTAGATAATATTTGTTTACTATGATTATTAATTTTAGTTAAACTAATAGTTTGATAAAATGTAAACGTGTATATAGTTGCCATAGAAATTCATTGCTGTTTGATTATATAATTACAACAAAGTTAACAAAACTATTCTCATTTCTAATGGTTTTATGCTGGCTATTATTAAATAACCACTTATGTAACATGTTTTACTTGCCAATTTGCATTTAATTACTGTGCAGGTTATGCTACACTACTGAATAATATCCTGATACCGACATACGATTTATTTGACTACATTCATTTACTAGTTTTAAAGTCTGTGTTACATACGAGATAATTTTAAATTATAAAATTATAAGTAAAACAAATAATTACATAGCGTATATGAAATAAAATGTATTATATCTATGCTTGCATCTATACAATGTGTACATAAATTGAATTTATTTATATCACAAAATGGTTTTTTTAAATGAACTTAATAAAAAAATGTCCGTGCAAAATCATACCCGAGAATGCTTCTTTCTATTGAAAAATTCATTCTCGGTGTCATATATGTATAATTGAAAGAATTTTGGTTATGAACCAATTTCGAAAATAAGACTTCTCATACGATAGTAGTTATAACCACTCAGCCTAAATACAAAAGAGGCGTTACCTTTATTGATATATTTATCAATTTACCACCCATCAAAAGAAAGTATGATATTAAATTGTAACAATGGATGTTATTCAAGAACTATGTTTTTCTGAGCTCCACCATAAAAAAGATGCTGATGAGTTTCAGAGGACTTCTCGACTTTGTCATAATGACAACATAAAAATAGCATGTTAACCCATTCAATTTTGTGAATATTTGTTTCATTTGAGTATAGTATTGCATGACATGCTTCCCATACAACGTTCTGATCACAATTGAAAGAAAAATTAATGTTGACATATATAAATATTTGAAATTTGATAGAAGTTAGAAGCATTGATAGGCATGGGGGTGGCATGTCGAAAGTGTCGCAATCTTTTCTTAAGTTTTAATAGTTGAGGGAAAAATAGTCAATTTATTAAATCCCGAACCTTTTGATTATTTCAAAAAATGCCCTTAAAAATAAACTTGAAACCCGAATCATGTTTAAAATTATAACTTTCATACTTTTGACATTTTAAAGTCAACACTTTGAACTCATAACAAATTTGACGATAAATCTATTTTGCATTCTCAAACTTTTTAAAGTACTCAAAATTTTCATTTTTGACCCGTAACAAATTTTGACCTATATATAGTTAACTTGTACCAAACAATCTATTTACCAACTTTTGACCCATAAAATCAAATTTAACTTCCACAAAAAATCCGAAATAATTTTCATTTGAGAAACATGATTTGTTGTTGATTTTTGAAATTCACCAAGTATTTTGAAATATATAGTAAAATAATATGTTAATATTTATATTTATAAAAATATATAATTATTATATATAAATATAGTGTAAAAGGAAAGTGAATAATTATTGATTTATTACATATATTAGGGTATGTTAGTTTTGGAGGGAAAAAATTATGAAAATTAACCAAAACATGACAAGTGTCCCAATTTATTTTACTTTATTAGAATAGGTGCTTTGAAAATTTTATACTTTTAATTAATTTTTAATACATTTTTTTTTAAATCAGGTTGAAACCTGAATATTTTATCTCTAAAAAAATTAGAGGTAAAAATTATAATAAACTTTTGTAAAGCATACCCTTGAAAAATGCCTATACGTTAACAAATTGTGTGTTGAGCCCAGTTTGACTTTATATTCATATTCACCTTCCTGCATATTATCATAATTTTTGTTTCAACTTTACAAAACCTACACCACTAACCCCGCAAGCCAACCTATGCCAAACATTCAGCGACCAACATCTTCGACTCATCTCAAGGATTTCAATCGGTTTAATCAACCATATTATTTTAGTCTCTTACTTTATCCACCACTTAAATAATATGATTATTAAATAGAAAGTGATTCTCATTTTTAATATCTAACAGTATATATAATCTTAAATACTGTTTGTTGTGTGGAATGAGATGATATTATGATGTAGTAGACTAGTAGTGGAATGTAACATATATAGGGTTTCCTTTTATTTTGTTTCTAACGGCAACTATACCTTTTTTTTTCTTGAAGGAAAGAGAAATTATCGCTAATTAATGCGTTAACATTCACATCACGACCCTGATCCAAAGCGTTGCCTTTTGCTGTATTCTTCATCCGTAAGAACACATGAGTTTTTTTCTCCTATATTATTATTACTTGCGTAGACAGTGATCTTTGTTATTTCTTGTTTCCCACAAACTTCATACGTAATTCAATCTCCATTTCGGTCTGTACCTCCACACGGCTACACCATGCCTTTATTTCTAGCAAAAGGACAAAGCACCAAAGTGTGATCTGTGGATTCAATTGCTATACCACGATGCTCACATCTATCCGAACCGTAAAAGGCAAGACTTTTATGCATAGTGGGTCTAACTTTTATGCTTTTGAGACAAAGAATGCCTAAAACTCACGTGGTGATTTTATCCTAAAGAAATGATTACAGCTTCATTACCCACTAAAAAACAACTTTAAATAAACTAAACATGCATGTTAACAAATGGTCCAAGACTTAATCTAAGTATATAGCATTTGTTGTCTCTGATGTGTCACACTTTTAAATGAATATTTAATTAAAGATAAACAAGTTGAATTACTCAAATGTACTGAAAGTAATTCTGGATGTATTCATTGTATATCACTGCTTTTACCTCCGTTTATCTAAACAAGTCAAATCATTTGGGTGTTAAATGAGCTGTAATATGTTATAAACAAGCTATGGTTTGTAAACACTAGTGAAAAATGGGCTAAACTAATTGAGTGTTGACTGTATATATAATATATATTTTTTAGTTTGCTTATTCAAAGTTTAAACGGATTAACGAGTTGACATGGCTAACTAAATATGTTAAACATGTCAAACCAATATAACTTGTTTAGTTAAATATGTAACATGTTAAACAAGTTATACCGAAAATAACATGCTAAAATTACAATCTCATATTTAGAATTAAATCTACATTCTGTCTTTGAAAACCAAGATTCGTCTAAGCACTATAAACATATTCCAAATTTTAGAACAATCTTCATCTTAAAACAACACCAAAGTTAATCGCTCGTTGAAAAACAAGTCGAGACTAATGTCATCTTCAAGATCACAAATTTACAAACACTAAACACAAATAATGGATACATATCCTTGAACTTATCAAACTTAACCATAAGCATACTGTAGGTAATATGGTGTGTATTGGAGCATTCCCAACCCATCTCCTAAAATTATGTGAGGATGGTTTGTAAATTATAGGGTGAGGTTGTGAGTGGTTGTGAGTGTAAATTATAGGGTGGAGAGAGAAAAGATAATGATTTTTTGTAAATTTGAGGAAAATGTAGTGATTTTTTTGTAAATTATATGGTGGAAAGAGAAAACTGTAATAAAAAAGGTATAAAAAATATTATTTAATTAAACAGGAGAGAGAAATTTAGTGTTTTTTAGTGTAATTTTATGATACATATGGATAGAGAACGGGATAAGAATAAGATATATAAATAAAAGTAATTCTACAAATACTTGTAAACAAAAGAACAGTTTGTTGCAATGGATGGATGCAATGAATGTGAATGTACTTGTAACTGGAGTTTACATGATTACAAGACAAGTAGGAGTTGGCATCCAAACCTCCATACCTACCAAACCTACTTTATGTTCTCTTCTTTTCTAATGTTTACTTGGCCATACACTCTGTAATGGCTGTCTATAATATTCCACTATTTTACAACGCATAATCTCCACCTACGTTAATTATGCTATATTTATAAAATAGTTGATAAAAGTTTAACGACTGGAGCATGTCTGCATGCTTTAAGTTAAGTTCTTGTATATTTAAAGTTAAATATTTAATATTATATAATAATATATTATTTTCGTCTTTTGACATAATTAAATTTTAATTTTAAAGATTAGTATAATATATATACACACACTTCTAATGAAACTTCAATGAGTTCATATGCAATATGTCTTCATGTATAGCAACACACACACTTCTAATGAAACTTCAATGAGTTCATATGCAATATGTATTCATGTATAGCAACGTGAATTTTTAATCATTTTGTCTCTTATACCGGATCACTACGAACTCCTATGTGCTCATGCGTATCTGTGTGCATGTCACACGTCGTCTTCTTGTAATTATGCTAGAGAATATCCGGTAAACTTGCTCTGCTCTTCACAAACCTCACAGTTATATATCAAATAACAATTGCAAACCCATCCAAATTTTTAATTATTACATTGGACAAATTGCACTAAAAATGCACGTTTTGTGAATATATTAACTAAAGGTACCACACTTTATAGTACCTAAGTTGACTATATATATATCAGGATACTTAAATATGCACCATTGAAATATAGATAAATATGGCCCTTTAGAAAATATAAAGTTAGACTAACAAATATATTAGAATAAGACAATTAATTTTATTTGGCACTAAATGCATCGAGGGTGAGTGCACCATCATCTCCACTTGTGACTATTCAATTAGCTTGCTCTTAAAAACATCCATATTGGTCTCTCGATCTAATGATTCCATCAAAAGACTTTTAACAAACTGATGACCACCATTGATAATCGAGCATAAATTATCAAGAATCTTAATTTTTTTCATTTTGGCGTCACCCACTATATTGAATCCATCTTTAGTCGTGCGAAATGTCACATTTAGCTTTAAATATTTGAAATTTTGATATGCTTTTGTTTTATTTTCAATCCAAAAGAATCTTATAGGTTCATTGATTTTAATTACATTCCGTGTCAGCTCAGCTCGTTAACGGCCTAATTGTTGTCCCTCGCCACACAAACAAAGTTATCCTACAAAACATAAGAAATGAACTTGAAAATGGCCATTGCAGAATTTTTGTAGCAAAATACGAGTAGGGTAATAATATTTACTCTACTGAATACTGATAAAGTGTAGTGTAATTATTATTCCCACGGAAAAGTGACTTTTTATTTGATCTATTCCCTATACATGTGTGATTTTTATTTTTTTTTCAAAAAGTGAACTTTCATAAACAAGCAGACAACAAACCGACACCAACAACCTCGCCCCTCCCCACAACCCTGGAAGGAGACTCAAAACACAAACTCACATAAAGATAAAATTACACCACTTAGTCCTATACATGTGTGTTGAGTTAATATTGTTTATAAAAAGCTTTTCTTTTTTTAGTTTAAAACATCTAATGTATTTATTTTGTAGTAGAGCCCGCGTGTCCACCCTAGTCATACAAAGTTCCTTAAATAATTTCAGGATCTCACATGCTTTGCGTTCCCAACGCTTCATAAATCATAAATCATAAATCATAATTCATATGAACATTAAAGAGTGTGACATTTAGATATAGTTCACTGAAATGATTGCTACATTATTACTTTCTTACAATATATATTATAATTAATTTATATTATCTGGTTTACATATAAGTTTTATTATTCACTTGGAATCGATTCGATTCATTATGATATCGGTATAGTACTGACCCTCGTAATAGGCTTATAGCAACCAAAAAAAAGCGCTAAAAAAGTCGTGACATGCCCAAAACGGTTATCATCATCATCTTGGCTTGTAAATAATAGTTAAGCATTAACTAAGTAACCTATCAAACTCGTGTAGTGGAGGGGATGCGAGGTGATGGCTAGACCAATAAAAAACATTCAAAATTCGTAATGATGGTGCATAAGTAAAACGGCTATGTAGGGGATGACGACCAATTAATTTGAGTGTAATGGTGTGTAACGCCCTGGATGGTGAGGTGGACATGAGTGACGTCTCATTAACTAACTGAAGAAAACACTAGTTCAACCCTCGGTCTAATAGCTTATCCCTTAGGTTGATGTCTCATGATGGGTTATACATAATCCAACTAAGTTGAGTGTAAGCAGTTGACTGATGGTGACATTTGTACTATGTGGTACTATTATCCATGTGCTGTCATTTCCTTATTGGCACTAGCGAAGCTTACTTAGGGCCGGGAGAGCCCCCCCCCCCCCCCCGGTTTTTCGCGTAGTAGTGTAAATTTACCCGTTTTCGTCCGAAAGTTTTTATGCGTAGTGTAAATTTAGGCGTTTTCGGCCGAAAATTTGTGTCCGGCCCACCATCGTTTGTGAATTTTTGTATACATTTTTAGTCCCCCCCTCCCCGGTGTCTTAGTCCAAGCTTCGCCACTGCTTATTGGCTAGGCGTCCTTTTCATGAAGATACTTCCTTTATATACCATGCTTATGAAGATATTTGTCGCTACAATATTTCCCAAGGTGTCAAAAAATTTTTGACGCTTGACCGGTTTTATCTTAACGCCTGTGATGCGTTTTGGCGCTTGGGTGGATCTAGTACCCTACATCTTCACTAACCACAAGTTCACAACACAATGTGTAAGAGAATAATTGTGTCATGTGTACTTAACTACTTATGGCATGGAAGCATGCATTAAAAAGGTCATAATTTATAATGACTTTTATCAAGTTTAGGTCATGTGAATTGTACTTTCGAATGAAGATAGCTTCTAGAATTTTTATTTTCTTATTTTTACTTTGGAGATCAAATATAAAACGACATGGTGATCATCCATATTCTGGTTCGAGTATCAAAAGTATGCGTATGCTTATAAATTATTTCAGGCCTTGTTATGGTTCTTCGTTTTACGGCACCGTTTTCATTTTCTCTACTAGCATCTTGATCATGTCTCTTGTCTTCTTCTACTTCTCTATTATATGGTATTAAATTAGAGTTGATGTGCTTGTGTTTTGAGTACATATTATGAGTTGTTTGTTTAATCATGCTTGGTCTTTGGGATTATTTTAGACATGCTATCATGTTTAAAAATGGCTTATCCTTCTTTAACTCGTATATATTATTTGACTCTTAAATTATAATAAATGAATTGTTAACTGCGAACTCAACTTTTATGAAACATACCAAATAAACTTGTTGTGGAGGTAAGGTAACAAACCATCCACATATCACCACAAGAAGGCAAAGCCAATTACCCGCGGAACGTGGAAGATCACCCGCATAGGAGGCATAACCTCCGCGGAAGAAATACATTATTCACAAATAACTCAAAGAGTTAAACGGAATATATGTTGTGCATAAAAGGCGGGACAGTGCGCAGCAAAGAAGGAAGGGATAGACCAATCGCAGGTTAACATCCCCATGACACCCATAATTGCACGATGGACCAATCACAGAATGCAAGTGTTGTACTTGCCAACAACGTATACCTTCGTATGCCAGTGGTACATCCAATCAGAAACCATTAACATGCTCAACCATGAAAATAAAAGGTTCCACTGAGAGGGACAGTTAGACCAATGATTCACCTTCTTTTCGGCTATAAATACAAAGAACTGATCAATGGTAAAGTGATCAGCGTTGTAATTGATCATGAGCGGTGTACTTGTTTAAAAAACAATGCTCTCTTAGTTCTTAAGATTGAAAACCAAATCACTCAATTGAAATTGTTATTATTTATAATATATTTATACAACATTTTACTAGTGAAACCAAATGATTTCAATAGAATTCAAAACAAAAAAAAAGCCATATCTTTTACGATACATATTGCATAAACTCTTGATCAAGTTCAAGGCACGCCATGGTTTGAGGAGCCAAAACCACCTCAAGATCGACACTCCCGTCACCATCACGTCCCGGAAAAGCCGAAATCTTGCCATCAAACTTATTAGCCTTGCCGCTGCGAACGGCCAAGGGGCGGCCCCAGCCGAAGTCATTATTATACATGGGAAACCTTGGAGAGCTTCCCATGGTGATCATAGCGCCATCAAAATTCCCCAAAGGAAACAACTTTGGGTGGCTTTCCCAATCCTTCACTCCCCGGCGCACAGTAGCGTTATCGTGCGCCACCACATTCTGGTGGAGCTGATTGGCTGCCCATGACAAGTCATGCGATAACAAATCCCCAACCGAAGCAACGGTCGGGATGCTCTGGATCAAATTCCCGAAGTACAGCGGCTCCACCTTCGGCTCCAGCCTGTGCCTGCAGTTCGCCATCCGAAACGTCGTCGTTTTAGTAGCGTCACCAAAATTACGCGCGCGCGTGACTGCCCGCCACAAACTGGCGCAAAGCGACTGGAACGACGAAATCTCACTTTTGGGTTTTAAGGGTTTGCGGTTACCGTAAATAACCGAATCGTTAAGATCCGAATTCCATAACGGGTTATTCGCTCTGAACTTCATCTTCAAAATGGCGTCTCTGCTGAAATGAACGATCCGTTCCCTCAAGTGCTCGTCGCCGGAAAACGTTGCCGCCGGTCCACCGTCAATAAGAATACATTGACGACAATAATGAAATCGTCAATAAGAATACATTGACGACACCTTTCTATATGGGGATACCATATATACTCGGAATTAACGTGTGATCATACTTTGATGAGGCTACCCGCCTTAACATTCAAGAGGCTACCCGTCTTAGCATTCAAGGATTTGCACATAATCATGTAAAACATATAACACCAAATCGAGCATTTATTTAAGTAAACATATACAATACGTGTTGTGGTTTAAGACTCAAGTATAAATCATTTGAATTTGAATAAGTATACAATGCCACCCCCAAAACGAAAAATGGAAAACGGGGGATGAAAAAGTACTCACATTAACAAGTAACTTGAAAGATCGTGTCGTGAATAATCGGAGAGATCGGTTTAACAAGCAAGACCTATATTAAACGAGTCTTGTGTTAGTAGGTAGTGTTGGAAGGGTTTAAAATAAAATACATGACAAATAAAGTAAATAAATAAAGTTTAGGATTTAAAATGTAAATATTTGAGAAATTAAAGAAACGAGTTTTGTAAAATAAGTTTACTCGAAACCGGGTCTCGGTATTCTATTCATTAGTTTTTTTCTTTTTTTACTCAACCTATGTTAAGTAATAACGTGGGTTAGAATGCGATATTGCAAAACCCTTGGTTATAAGAATACCCAAAACGAGGTTTAAACGAGTGTTCGGGTTTGTCGGTTCGAGACTTGATAATTGACCAAGCTCACAGTTAACTTCCCAAAATAATAAATGTTATGAGATAACTCAATAAAATCAAAATAGACTTAACCAAGTATGTAGTTCTATTGTGAAGAACCTTAACGTTCGTTAAGCGAGTATACGACCTTATCGGTTCGAACTTGTTATAAGATCAAGTTGGTTACCGACATGCCAAGTATGTTTAGAAATTAACTAAAATTGATTTAAAATATAATCTTGAAGAAAAATATGAGTTTTGGTGGCTAAAAACACACTTGTGTGTCTTAAGCGAGTGAACTCGGTTTAGTTCGGTTTTTGGTTCGGTCCTTGACTCGGAATAAGACCGAGGATGGTTACCACATACCCAATTACCATGGAACTTGTAAAATAACTTATAAATAATAATACTCAAGTTTTACATTCAAAAAGTTAACAATAAAGCTTTTAAACAAAAGTTCGGTTTTTGGTTCGGTCCTTGACTCGGATAAGACCGAGGATGGTTACCACATACCCAATTACCATGGAACTTGTAAAATAACTTATAAATAATAATACTCAAGTTTTACATTCAAAAAGTTAACAATAATGTTTTTAAACAAAAGTTCGGTTTTTGGTTCGGTTCTCAACTCGGGATGAAACCGAGGCTAGTCACCACATACCCAATACCATGGAACTTGACAAATATGAACAATAAACTAAAATATGTAGAAGTTAAGCAAGTATAACAAGTTATATGGTTAGATTTGTTAAATATATAAACAAGGACTACAAAGTCCTCCATGTAACCTTGCCTTACTAGCCCGACATTTCAACCGGCCGAGACCGGAGAAATGAAAGACCGAAGGTAAACAAGGAGTGTATATTATATATATGTTGTAACATCAAGCTTTTAAGTATTGAGAAGTTAGTTAAAATGAAAGATTAGCTTATGAAGAACAACCTTAGAATTCAAGAATTTGAGAGAGAAATGAAGAAATGAGCAAGCACAAATGAAGAAGATGGGTGTGTATATAGGGTAAGTTGAATGGGTCTTTCATAAAGGGTGTTTTATGAAAATGGGTTGGTTATAGACCCAAGAAAGCACAAACTACAAATGGGTCCTTCAAGTCTCCATTTTTGGTAGTTTTAGTCCCTGGAGTTCGTTTTGAGCGTTTTCGGGGAATTTTAAGAACCGAAAAAGGTGTTTTTTTTTTGTTCCAACAACTATAAAACAAATATTTAACATACAATTCATCATTTTGATAATATCGAAAGGTTCGGGATACAAAACGGGTCGGGTTTACATTAAGAATACAAGTATAAAATAACCCGAAATTGACAAATGTCACAGATATAAGATTCAATCACAGTAAATGTTTAATGGTAAACAAATCAATGGCATTAAGAACCCTCCTAGACATTGATAATTTTAAACCAAATAATTGATGATACAGACAAAGCCCACATAAACAACTGTTTGATCAATCTCAATAAACATAAAAGCTAGAGTAGCCGAGTAATTAATCAAAACTTAAATCTAAACATAGAGAAAAACCACAAAACCAATAAGTTCTTACACAAACACTACCCCTGAAGCAGTTACTAAAGATTTAGCATTGTTTCTGCATGATAGTTGATTCGGTGATGAAAACAAGAAAGTGGATGGACTTCGAATGACGTATTTAGCCCAAAATCGTCTCTAAATCCCCAGGTTTTCGTGTAAATGCAAGGTAGGTTTGAACACCTAAAAAGTGGTTTTAAATAAGGGATTTACGAAATTAAATTTGGGCTGAAAAAGACCCAAGTGCCCAGGCTCTGGCTTCACAAATCAATATTCTAGCCTGGAGCCCCGAGCGGTTAGAAGGCACCACGGGTGTTAGGTGCACTTTTGCATTCCCACTTCTCGTATTTCATCCATCTTCTTTCTAATTCTTCAAAACTCAATTTGAACATCGTTCCATAGAATTTTTAGCACACTAAGACCTGAAAATCCACAGTATCTCATAATAACCATGCATCATACAAGTAAATAGCTAAAAACACATAATTAGACACGCTGCTTAACATAAAACATCATTTATTCACCAACTTTGGTTAAAGTGCATTCTATGTGCTTGTGAAAGTGCCGAAATGAAATTGATGGATTTGTTTAGAAGGAAAGATTAAAATTTGCGTTTGTGTCAAAAACTATCATGACAGTGGAACTTTTTAAAAAACAAATAAATATAACTCACCAAAACGGAACCATACACAAAACAAATATTTAATAACTCTCAATGTATTATAGAGCCCCTATTACACATAACTCATTGATAAACTCTTACTCGGTTTTCACAAAACGTTTAACCATAACTCAATATGAGACTAACCTTAATTGCTATCCAAGACATTACCAATTTTAAATAGAAAACATATTGCACTTAGGATCCATAACCAAATATGACCTACTAGTTAATATTGGTCAGTCAAGTTCACCGACTTATAACATGGAGTCAAAAATTACTAACTATTCCCTCATAATTTCCAAATCAATATAAATGAATGTTTGTCTCCAAGCTTATCTCCTTTGACATGTCTAATCTGACCAATGATCTTACACATTATTCGTGTCTCTTGATAAACAATAACTCGGTTTCTAGAAATGTCTAACAATAACTTAGTTTATATAGAATAACCCTAACATGCTATCCAAGACGGCATCACTTTTAATTACAATGCAATTAGAAAACATAAGCAATTTGACTTACTTGTCAATATTGGTCCCACAAGTTAATCGACTTGTGATTTGGAGTCCGAGATTATCAACATTTTTGGTATTGTATTCTCTTGAATGGAAGATGAATTTAGTTACCCCTCTTACATTTATTGATTGCGCGGAAATGCTATTTTTCTGTTTGTTTGCAACGTTAAGCTTATGAATGTGCTTCCTCATAGCTGATCAACAATAACTGAAGTTTGGTTTCTTTTATGGTTAAAAGAATCGGTTATGGTTATGACATGGAAACATCGGTCTGCACAGTAGATGTGTGGAAGAGCGGGATCGATAGGTTTAGTGGGATGACCCCCCCCCCCCCCCCTCTTCTTATCCTATTTTACACGGTGTATGTATGTGCTAACGCATTTACACTATGTGAACTTGTGTCAAGAATTTCAATTGGATTTGAGGTTATTTTATATGGTCCCCATTTTACACATAGTGTTAGCATTGTTAGCATGTGTTAGAAACCTATGTATATGTAAATGGACACAAATACCGCCTACCTATAAAATTAACTCACGTGTGTACATATGCCGTCTCCTAATAACTACCCATTTTTTTTTTCAAAAACAGTAATACAATGACTCTACATACATACATGCATATATATATATATGTGTGTGTATTCAAGTTGTTTTGCATACTTATCTATCCCCATTGCAGCTTTCAAATCAGCACGAACGACTTGATAAGAATCCAGACATATATAACCCACCTCACATTCCACCATTGTTCGGAAATAGTTCTAAAGTGATACATAGGGCCAAACACAGTATCCAACTAAATTAATCTCCTCCCATAGATTCAATCCAACATCAATGGTCAACTGAACAAACTGTTTGTAGCTAGTGGAGAAAGTTGTCATGATACACCTTATCCTAAAAACACCTACAGGTGGGTGTTTTTGGTCTTATATACATACCACGAGAGGCGTACATCTTGGCACGTTTCCATGGGAAAAAAAACACTAGTATGAAGCCGGCAGTTCATTAAAATGAAAACGTTATAAAAACACTGCCAATTATTCATTTCTTTTTTATTTTAAAAAATTAAAATATAAGAAAATAGTTTAAATCAATTGCAATGTTTGTTCATCCATCTTTTTATTTTACTTGTAAATATTAATCTTGTAAATATTAATCATCTATTCTAATATTGTGAAAATATATAAACAAAATTCATTAAAAACCTATATGTATGTAGGTCAACAGTACGTTAAACATGAAAAAAAAACATGTGAACAAATTGGCTTAACGATCTTTTATATACATAGCAAAGACAATGGTATATAAGAAATAAAAGTTTCTTTTTTTAAAAATATGAATCTCTAATCGAAGACAATTAAAGGACTTAGGTTATTTAATTAGCATTTTGTGATAAACAAATTGAATGTTTATAATATGTGCTTGTTATTGTGTATAACATGGATACAACTGTAACCATAAAAATTGTTAAATTTTTTTATACTCAATCCTACACATTTGTAAATGTAGCCCTATTATACATATTTTGACTATCAGTGAATAAATTGATAAAACTTTGTACATTTGCGAAGTAAATATAGTATATATAATGATATATTTAGGGTCCTAGTCCTACCCACCCCAAACTCCAAATCGGTCTATTGATAAAACTTTAATTTATCGCTTTAAAGTTGTATGGTATTTAGTAAAATCTTATCTTGGTAACGATAAGGTGTAAAGAACATAAGTTTGGTCATGAATTCAGGATTTCAGCCTATATGTTTGCAATTAAGAGATCCGTATCATACGATTGAATAATGATACATATGCATATACAAATTGCATATGCAATAAATGAAAGGTAATGATCAAAGACTTACTAGAGTGCGTGATTACATATATATTTAACATGAAGGAGTTGGTTGGTTGTTAACAAACCTAATATCATATCATGTGCTAACATATATAGTTGTTTGAAGATTAATATTGGTTTTAACATGATTGATGTCTAATAGTAATCAAGATATTTTAGTTTATATCAAGTGTGTGATAACGACGACTGAGATGTCCGTCCAAGTAGTATGTATGTATACATTTAGTCACATGTGAAATTTGACATGTATCCAATCAAAGTGAAAAAACTCACCTTGTCTTAAAAAGAGTACCATGTATGTAACTTGCTATTTTGAGTCACACATCACACATCATCCTAAATGGGACCTTATTCTTTGCACGGCTGACCTTCAAATTTGAAAAGTAGACACCAATCTCTTATTGGGCCTTATTCTTTTCAAATTGCAACCACCTACAAATTTGAAAAGTAAACAACAAAGCTTCCACATATTTGTATAACTTTTAAAAATATAAACTAAATTTTATAGATCTTCGTGATTAAAAATGTAATAACTAGATTAGTACACTAAAAGCATCACTGGAGACACATAAAGTGTATGTACGTGTCATTGATTACACTAATTAATATCAATAATGTATAGTGTATGAACAAAAAATGCATTTGAAAGTGTAACATGTGAATGCCGCTATAAAGAATAATCAACAAGACATATAATGCATTAATCAACGCACACACTATACTGTCTTGCATGTGATGTAAGCACTAACTGACTTAAGTGTTATCACTAACACATGTAAACGTGTGGAATTTCTACTATAGTTAACAAATAAGATGTTTCACTTAATTATGAAGTATGTGGCTGACCCTACAAATTTTGTTCCAAGTTCTCAAATGTCTCCTGGCTCAGCCCATAAAAGAAGTTATCAAGTTATTTTTCTATAATTGTTATAAAAGACAAGGTTATAAAAGATATATTTATTGTGAATTACACGAATGGTTTATGTGGTTTATCTCACGTCACACTTTTAGGTCCAAGTTTCAAAAGTTGCAAGTTCGAAATTTCAAGTTTCAGTTTGGAACATGTATGAGATACAGTACTAACTTTCATTAGCTTTTCATTAAAATTTAAATATCATCTCTAATTGATTCCTAGGCCTGATCAAGACACATAAGGTAAGTTGACAACTCTTTAAATTTCTTAAGGGTTCGGTTCTAATCCAATTGTATTGTAGTAAAACTATATACAAAATAGTCTTTCCATCTTTGAGTTAATTTCTTAAATAGTCTTTCATTAACCCAAGATTGGCACCGCAAACTTTAAACTTGTATCTTTGGAAACATACCCGGTAGTTCGTACACTGTTAATGGTATCTGCACCCGCGAGAGTCCAAAGGTATGTCTGGGAGTCTTAGACAAACCACGTGAACCATTTGTGTATGTGTAGTTGTTAACTATATTTTTATGAAGATGCCAAATAATTACAAGTACGCTTATAAAATTAAAAGACACTACAAGTTTTTAAGATGAGTATCATATACAAATAACATATCAAATACATGAAAGCAATATACTTCACAATACTACAAACAATATAACAAAATCTATCCTACAACCAAACCAATTACTTTTACTAAAAAACATCATCACAACTTATGAATTACCTGAAGCAGTTATCTTCGGGCGCAATTCTGTAGGAAGAAAACACTTAGCCAACCAATACAACGGTTTCATTAATTCAGCTCTTTTCTTTCTCCAAAACCATATAGCAGCATTATACTGTTGGTTTCTAATCACTTGCGTGGCTGCCCGCCAATCATATTTCTCCATCTCCAACGGTGTTACTCTGGTCAAGACGGTGGGTCGTAGGTCCCGCCGACCGCTTGGTGAACGCGTTCATTTCTGTGTTCAGTGTGATTTTCCTGTAGCGGTTTATGGACGTTTGGTATGTAATTTAACTTCTTGTATTGTTATAGGTTATTGTAGTTGGTGATTGTTCATGGTTTTGCAACTTGATGGTTCGGTTTGGACGATTTTAAACAAAAAAATAGTTTTGTATTAAATGCTTAGTGATGATAAGTTTTGTATTAAATGCTTAGTCATGGTTTTGCAACTTGATGGTTCGGTTTGGACGATTTTAAACAAAAAAATAGTTTTGTATTAAATGCTTAGTGATGATAAGGATTGTTTATGAATATAATGTATGTTTATAACTTTATATTCCTAAAAGAATCATAAATAATAAATGTTAACCAACCGATTCCATTTTCTGAACTATCAAACCGTTAAAGACAGAACCATGAACCTTATAGTGTATATGTATATATATATATGGCAAGTAGCATCTAATGCGACATTTACTATTGCTTTAAATTAAAATTAAAGCAGAGCCCAGTTGGACCCACAAGACTCACCTTGAAGAGGGACGTCTGCGCAATGACCAACTGCTCCAGCAGGACCCACCATGCTCAAAGAACCTTACGCGCAGTACGCCAGCTGTACCCGCAGGGAAAGCCTCCCAATGAAGTACCCCGCCTGTTCCCGCAGCTGCGGATACAAGCCATCAGGGAAGGCTACCCGCACTAACAGCAAGGCTACACGCACAAGGCATTAGCTACTTCAGTAGTCACATGAAGGAATGAGCAAGGCGGGAATACTCCCGCCTAAATGAGCCAGTCCGTATGCTTCTGGAAGGTCTTTCGTACTATACCTACTAAGGTATGGGCGGAACAGACAATTTGACCAGAGCAGCCCATGAACCAATCACAGGGTGACAGCTCACCGACAACAATACGAGGAGGAGCACCCTCTAGTACTGTTTGTCACTATTAGCCGCTGCCTACTCACCAACCCTTACGATGGGACGTGCACAGCCTACAGTTGGTGGAACAGTGCGTAGCCGGCAGTAAAGGAACAGTATACAGCCGACCTTTACTGTTGGCCGTAGCCTACCCACCAACCAGCATGGCCTGTGCGTAGTCCACTGTTGGTAGAACAGGAATACTATTCAGCCGGCTGTACCTTCTAGGAAACCTACCTTCGGCTATAAATACTCCAACACCTTGGAATGGTAAGGACATCATCTGATATCTCAATCTTATCTAGCAATCTCTTAATATACACTTATATTTGGAGCAATCTAGTCTGATTCTCACGCCGGAGGGTGGTCACAAGGAGGAACCCCCCCCCCCCTTCTCAGTGACGAGCTTACGGTGTCTGTTTTGCAGGTCCCCTGAAGAACAACCTTCTCTGCTAGACCTCATCCTCGTGGGAAACATTACTTAACCCCCAGATTATCTGTAATCTGCCCAGGGTTCACTTAGTGTTTCTTCATTGGCGCCATCCGTGCATAAAAGCTAGAACTAATTCTTAGTTTTTTCAAAGTTTCTGAAGAAATGGTTAACGTTACTCCGGTCCCAAGACCAGTAAGTGACCAAGAAACCCCGGTGACCACAACCCCAGTAACGGGGAACACCGGCGGTTATACAAATCTTACGAACACTACCCCGGCTACCCAAGCCGGGGCAAGTGCAGTAAATATTCCACTGGGGTTCACTGATGCCCAGTTGGAAAAACGAACGAGGGTCCCTCGCCAAACACTAGATCAAGTGAAGGCGTGGGCCGAAGCACGTCAGAGAGAGTTCCAAGCTGAATTGGATGAACGCTTGCGTTCAGTTCAACAGGCTGACGAATTCGGCAGTACTCGCCAACATCTCAATATGAACAGTGAGTGCGAGTACTCAGACGACGAGAGGGAAGAATCCGATACCGACGCAAACCCTCGCCATAAGGCGAAAGGGAAGCGTAAGGAAACGGACTTCCAACCAAAAAGGAATTTTGGGGAAGCTTTTAAACCAACAAATGCGGAGAGAAACCCGCGTGACTTCTCCAAAACCTTTAGACCAACTGCTACAAATGCAGGAAAGTCAAAGTTCGCAAGGGACATTGCGGAAGCAATCGCCCCGAGAAGTGCCAAACAAATGTCCAACATTGGCACTTATGATGGTCTATCCGACCCGGACGACCACTTGAACAGATTCATTACGGGGGCAACCGTCAGTAACTGGACGGAACCCACGTGGTGTTATATGTTCCAGATGACTCTGGTTGGAGCGGCCAGGGCATGGTTCGACCGTTTACCGGTCCACCACATTTATGATTGGGCGGACTTTCAGAATAAGTTCAGCCAGCACTTCAGCTAGCAGAGGAAATATACTGAAGAACAGTGGACGATCCTCAACTGCGTTAGAGAGGAGGATGAATCTTTACTAGACTTCATCACCCGCTTCAACTCCAAAAAGCTAAGTCTCGGCAACATAAGTGAAGATCTTGTTCGCGCCGCTTTCATCCAAGGCGCCGAATACCCAGAGCTTATCCGCACATTGACGGGTAAGGATGGCATGCCATCAACATGGGATGCCATCATGACGGCGGCAAAGCGCTTTGCCGAGACGGAGAAGCAACTGGGAAGGGACCTTCCCCAGAGTACACACCTCTACACGCAGAGGACAAGAGAGAACAATGTTCGGATCGCCCGGCAGAACAAAAAGAGGAGGCTAGGTATCTGGCAGTCAAGGGTAAACTTTGACACCTCATCCAGCTCTCACCATCTTGGTGGAAGAAATCACACACACCCTTCAAGCCAAAAGCACCGGTGGACGCCACTCACCAAAAGCGTCACGGAGATATTTGCCACTGAAAAGCTACCATGGCCAAAGGCTCCAATGATCCGGCAGCGACCTAATGCGGATCAGAGTAAATCCTGTGACTTCCACGGGACAAAAGGTCATAGTACGGAAGAGTGTACATCCTTGAAGGATATTATTGAAGCATTCGTCAAGGATGGAAGACTGGCACACCTGGTGGCATCAATCAAGAAGGGAGGAAGAAACGACAACCGGTACCGAGGCTACGGACGAAAGCCCGTTGACATCAGCATCAACATGGTTCATGGTAAGATCAGAGGAAGAAAAAGGCGAACGACAGAACCATGTGCGTGGAAGGAAGCTGAGGTGCGCTTCTCGCGAGTGCCAGGAGGATCCAGCAAAGAAGGCCCTATCGTCATCAAAAGCCAGCTGGGGCACTACATCACTTCTCGCACTCTTGCTGATAACGGCGCCTCGTCAACGGTGATGTACAGGCAGTTCTTTGACAAGCTAGATGACGAAGACAAGGAACGCCTGGAACCGATCTGCGCCTCGATGGAAGGGTTTGATGGCAGCACAAACACCCCCTGGGTATCCTATCGTTCCCTGTCACTCTTACGGATAGGAAACACTCCCGCACAGAAGATGTGGACTTTGTCGTGATGAGGAAGCCACACCACACATACGACATTCTCTTCGGGAGAGACGGGATGGCAAGATTCAACGCCGTGGTATCCTCAGTCCACGGCATGATGGGATGGCCAACAGCTGAGGGTGTAGCGATGATCACCGGCATTCCCTAGGTATGCATCGCATCTGTCTCATCTAAACCCAAACCAAAGATGGCTAAACCAACCATCACTGAACCAGAATGATGGGCCTTCAATGGCAAATACCCTGACCAGGCCGTCACCATTGGCCCAACAATTGTTGATCCCACACGCACCCTACTCAAGCGCTTATTACAAAAAAACGCTGACATCTTCGCGTGGACACCAGCTGACATGACTGGTGTACCCCGAAGTAAGGCAGAGCATAAGCTCAAATGCGATCCGGCTGTTACGCCGATCGTACAAAAGCGCAGAGTAATGGGGCCAGAACAAACTAACGTGTGTAGAACCCAAGTCAAGGAACTCCTTGACGCAGGCATCGTACGCGTTAGTAGATATCAAACTTGGGTTGCAAATCCCGTTATGGTACCGAAGAATAACAAACAATGGCGCATGTGTATAGATTTCAAGGACTTGAACAAAGCATGCCCCAAAGATTGTTATCCGTTACCCGAAATTGATCTTAAGGTGGACTCATTGGCACCGTTCCGCCTTAAATGCTTCCTGGACGCGTATAAGGGGTACCATCAAATCCACATGGCCGTTGATGATCAGGACAAAACCGCATTTCGGACGCCCGATGGCACATTTTGTTACCAAATGATGCCATTCGGACTTAAGAATGCCGGGTCCACATACCAACGCCTGATGGACAACCAGTTTCATGCCCAAATTGGGAGGAACTTGGAAGTCTACATGGATGACTTGGTCATCAAAAGCCCTGACCCAGAAGCGATGTTGAAAGACATCGAAGAGACTTTCAACACGCTCAGGAAGATAAACATGAAGCTCAACCCGAGCAAGTGTGCCTTTGGAATGGAAGAAGGGAAGTTCTTGGGGGTCATCGTCACTAAAGATGGCTTTAGAGCGAACCCTGAAAAGGTCGAAGCCATTATCAAAATGGAATCACCTACTACCATCAAACAGGCTCAGACACTGAATGGACGACTAGTGGCACTTAATCGCTTTTTGGCAAACCACGCAGAAGAGTCCTTTCCTTTCGTGTCAACGTTGAGAAACTGTTTAAAGAAAACGCACTTCCGCTGGACACCAGAAGCGGAAGCAGCTTTTCAGGAGATTCGGTCACGCTTGATCGAACTCCCAACGCTCACAGCGCCTAAAGCGGGAGAGGAGTTAATCCTATACCTTTCCGCAACAGATAGAGCAACCGAGGCAGTACTGCTAGTAGAGCGAAAAGGCATCCAGATGCCAATCTATTATGTCAGCCGTATCCTAACAGACGTAGAAACCCGGTACTCTACCCTCGAAAAAATAGTCTTAGCACTTATACATGCTTCACGCAGGTTAAGACGATATTTCCAGGGTCACCCAATCACCATTCTCTCCAACTTCAAACTTGCAAACGTCCTAGGCAAACCCGAGTTATCGGGACGCCTAGCCAAATGGGCAATCGAGTTGGGGGAATGCGCGATAAAGTATAAGCCAAGACCAGCCATAAAAGGCCAGGTTCTGGCCGACTTTATTGCAGAAGTGCCTGCATCGCGGGAAAAAGAGTGCCAGGAAGAGGCTCAACCCTCTCCAGCACAAGACATCAATGACGTCTGGCGACTCTACACTGATGGAGCAGCCAGTAACGAGGGTTCAGGCGCAGGGCTGAAACTAACCAACCCAGCAGGCCAAGAATACACTTACGCTATTCGACTGGATTTACGAATAACGAAGCCGAGTATGAGGCATTCTTGGCTGGGCTGAGAATTGCGCGTAAGATGGGGGTAAAAAACTTGGAAGCCCAAGTGGATTCCATGTTGGTAGCCAATCAAATCAACAGGACGTACACGGCCGTGAACGACACAATGGCCCTGTACCTCGCACAAGCAAAATCCCTTATGCGCGATTTCAATGACTGCAAAGTCATACACGTCAAGCGAAGTGAAAACAAATCTGCGGATGCGTTAAGCAAGCTTGCATCATTAGCCTTCACCCACTTAGGAAAAGATATCCGCATTGAACTCCTCGAGGCACCTTCGGTCCCGCACAAGGAAATTTGTGTCATCCAAACCGGCACGGAAACGTGGATGACACCAATAATAAAATACCTTGCGACAGGTACACTACCAGAATAAAAAACACAGGCAAGAAAACTACGCTGTAAAGCACTAAATTATCAACTCATCGATAACATCCTTTACAGACGTAACTTTCTTGGCCCACTCTTAAGATGCGTGGACAACCAAGATGCTGACTACCTCCTAAGGGAAGTACACGAAGGCATCTGTGGAGTACACGCAGGTCCCCGCGCTGTTGTAGCTAAGCTAAACAACGCGGGATACTTTTGGCCGGGGATGCATACGGATGCACTGGCATACATCAGAAAATGCAGGTCTTGCCAGCTTTACGCACCCAACACGCACCGCCCGAAGAATGAACTTGTTCCAGTCACTTCTTCATGGCCATTTCAGAAGTGGGCCATCGATGTGACAGGCCCATTTCCTACAGCAGCAGGAAATGTTCAGTTCTTAGTGGTAGCCATCGACTACTTCACCAAGTGGATAGAAGCAAAACCCTTAGCCCAAACAACCGCAAAACATATCAAAAAATTTATTTGGGAATTTATTATTTGTCGTTTTGGACTTCCACAGAATTTGGTGAGCGATAACGGCACCAACTTTGCTGACAAGAAGCTACAACAGTGGCTGAAAGAACTTCAAATCACTCACACCTTTACCTCAGTGGCACACCCGCAAGGTAATGGTGAGGTGGAAAGAGCAAATAAGAGCATCGTCGAAGGCATAAAGAAAAGACTCTTGAAACACGATTTCCGGCTGGGTGGACGAGCTTCCGCACGTCCTTTGGGCAAACAGAACGCTGAAGAAGGCCAGTACGGGAGAAACCCCGTTCAGTCTCACTTATGGCACTGAAGCCATGGTCCCGGTCGAAATTGGTTTACCCTCACCAAGGGTCTTGATTCAGCCAGAAGACAATGATGCGGAAAGACGGTTAGACCTAATGCTAACCGATGAACGCAGAGACTTAGCCGCAGTGCGTGAAGAGAACTACAAGCGACAAATGCAAAAGTACTACAACACGCGGGTAAAACTCTGCAACTTCAATGTAGGAGACTACATACTGCGTAACAACGAGGCTTCGAACCAAGAACGCCCGAGAAAGCTGGCCCCGGTCTGGGAAGGGCCATACATCATCAGAGAAGTCCTGGGAAAGGGCGCATACCGGCTCGAAAGGCTCGATGGTACTCCCATCCCAAGAACATGGAATGGAGCTCAATTACGCAAATGTTATATGTAGATCAATTCCAAACTTGTAAAGAAAAGGCCTAGAGCCACTTCTAATGGAAATGATTCTCCTTTCACAATGTGTTGATAGCCTTACCTTTATACTTATGAACTTCCCACACTATTGTGCCGGTATTCACCGCATAAATGGGGGAAGAAGTAAGTCGTTACGTGTGGAAGGCGGCAAAACCCGCATAAACACAACGCTAAAAATGTTAAAGTTTTAAGGAAAACCTACACGCAGGTCGGATGTAAGTAAAGTTTAGCCATCCTTGTAAGTGCAAGTGACGGTCTTACCCGCACAATCACGAACAAGGAAGCAAAACTTCAACCTATCATCTACCACGTTCAAAGGTTAACTTATTCTGAACACTTGAAAATTTCAAAGGAAAAGATGAGGAAAACTTCCACGCAGGTCAGATATAAGTAAAGTTAAGCCATCCTACTAAGTGTAAGTGACGGTCATACCCGCACAATCATGAAAGAGGAAGCGAAACAAACTTATAATTTACCACGTTAAAAAGTTAACTTATCTAAGTACTAAAGAAATTGCTAAGTTAGATCAAAACATGGGTAAAATAAACAAGGCAAAGAACAAACACAATCTTTATTTCATCAGAATTCAAATATTACAAAGAGCTATACAAAAGCAAAAATCTACGCTAGTGGTGGAAAGGGATCTTCAGAATCAAGCTTCAGGACCACTTCTGCTTGGACCCGCTCCATCAGTAGAGCGTGGTGGTTCAAGGAAAGCTTTAAGGATAGCAAGCCCATCATCAGCAGCAGCGACTTCGTTCACCTTCTCCACCACCGGATGCGGGAAGGCGGCATACTGGTTCACTGCTTGGTCATAAACAGCTTCAGTATCCACATCATACAAAGGGAAGTTGGAAGGCGGGATGCCTTTCTCAACGAACCCTAGACCAAGCAGGAAGCCGGCCTTTTCCCCATCCTCATGAGAAGCGTTGAGGGCTGCGCTCATAGCATCGTCATAAGACGTCTCTGAGAAGACCCGATGCACAACCTACAAGAAAATATACAAGTATCAGAACCCTTTCTATTTACAAAGAAAAGCGTAAAGACATGAAAGCTTACCTGAGACAACGCTTCTCGAAGAAGCCATTCCTTGGCAACCAGAGCTTCTTGGAGGGCAGCTTGAGCTTCGTTACGGGCGCGTTCGGCTTCACTCTTGTTGAGGTTGGCAAGCAACACTTCTTTAGCCGCAGCCTCTTCGACGCCCTTTAGCTTCCGCTCAGTATGGTCAAGCACCCCCCTCTGGTCCAAGATCTCCTGGAGCTTTTTGGCGTCTTCCATCGCCAAGGCATCATAAGCCTGCTGGAGAGCCTCTAATTTGGCTTTAAGCTCTTCATTCTCCACGCGTAGAGGCTCAGCAACAGCTTCAGCCTTGGTGGCCCTCTCGGTTGCGTTCCTCGCAGTTTCCTTAGCCAGCCGAAGCTGTTCATTAACAGCTTGGGCAGCCTTGGAACGGGCCTCGAGTCGAGCCTGAACTTCAACCTCGAGGGCCTTGAAGGCCTTCTCCTTTTCCGCAGCCACTGCGGAAAGCCTTTGGTTCTCCTCCTGGACAGCCCGCGCCTGAGCCACTTCTTTAAGGCGAGCTGCTTTTAACTTGTCGTTTTCACGACAAAGCAGCTCGACGCGCGGCTGCATCCGGGCCAGGAGAACCCGAAGCTCATTGGTTAGCCTACCCTCCTGGTAGCTAGCCATGGCTTCCCCCAACGCACCACTGGGAGCAGCGTGACGAGCCCATTCCACGCACTCCACAGGGGTGCGAAGGGTTGTTCCTCGGCGAATGTTCCATCGTGGAACATACACTTCATTGGAATCCGACACTGCAAAAAACATAAAGCAGTTAGGAAAAGATGATAAAAAAAAAAATGAAAAGGGCCAAAAGAACCCTACGCACCTGTAGGGTCAACAACAGGCCGATAGCCGCCGAACCCATCACCTGAACCCAAGGGAAATCCATCCAAGAGGTCAGGCAGATGGGAAGGTGGCAGAGATTGGCGTGAAGCCCCATGCGTACCTGATGGATCGGCCGTCGATGACGGGGGCATGGTAGCAGCCGCCGCAGTCGCCGCCGCGGAATCCGCAGCAATAGTAACCGCCGGCTCCGTGAAAGATGCTGTAAAAATCGCACTCACAGCCGGCGGTGACGTCATCTCAGCTGGAACAGTCGGCTCAAAGGAGTGAGCAACTGAACCAGCGGAAGCAGGCGCGACGCCTCAGGTAGGCTGACCAAGCCTACCGTCATTGGCGGGGAGGTACTCCTCTGCGCTCCACCCTGGAATGCGTCAACATCCACGCCTGCGTAAAGAAGATAAGTGTTAAATGATATTAAGCTATGAAGTTAAAAGACGAAGTTTGTACTTACGGGTTTTCTTGAGCCTAAAGGTACGGAGAGGCGGGGACGAACCCGATGGAGCCGGCCTCTTTGCGCCGGTTACCGTCGTCTTCTTGGGCTCTCCGGAGGTGACAGTCGCAGCCTCCGGAGCGGTGGTCTTATCACCACCGGGATTCCCCGCCACCTCTTCGCTCTCGGTCTCCGAATCAGACCGAGGCGCTGGATCGGCAGTGGAGGCCACCTCCTTTCCCTTCCCGCCGGCAGCCTTCTTCTTCCGCACCAACGGAGGACCATCTGCGGATTCCTCATCAGAACATACGATTAGAGGAATTCCAGCAGAGGTTTCAACATTGAGGGGTCGAGGGTTGAAGAGCGCCTTACCTGGCCGCCTGGCGCTCAGGATCTCGTGGCCTAGCGGGTAGACCTCCACGAACCGATCCGCAGTTTGTTCTAGGATGGGCAACTCGTTCTCGTCTAGAGCGCGAGTACCCATCCGAGCGGGACCGTCAGCCTCCCGCGGGTTCAGGAGCGACTGCAGGTCGTTCCCCTCTGAAATAAACAGGAAAAAAGTTAGAAGAAATTCAGAATCAACAAAAGGAAACAAAGCATACCGTAAGGAACAGAGTTCGAACCGTATTCGAGGACGATCGGAACCTTTTGCGCATCCGCCGCCTTCCACACCCGGCTCATCCCCAACATCACCATCCCGGACTCCGCAAACCGGTAAACCGGAGATTGGACCCGGGAAATCCTCGAAAACCATTCCGCCTCCTCGTAGTTGGAGGCGTGAAGGCTGGGAAGAGCTTGCACGTTCTTAAACTTCATGGCAAGGGGGATGGCGCGAGCGGATATGAAGAAGAACTCCCGCTCCCAAGCGCGAAGACTGCGCTCGGTCGCGCAAATCTTCAAACCCTTGATTCGGGTTATCAGGGTATACCACCCCTGGATGCACCTCCAAGTGTAGAAGGTCATCAGGCGGTCAACATAGGGCTCAATGCCCAAAATCCGGCACACCCACTCAAAGTGGCGAATCTTGGCGATCGCCATGGGGTGCAACTCGGTCAAATGAACACCGTGCCTCTCAAGGACACGGTAAACAAACTTTGTCAATGGGAACCTAAGATTCCCATAAACAAAGAATGCAGCATAAACCCCGATCTTGCCTCTGGGGGCATCGTACACCGTCTGATGGGGTTCAGGAAACTCAGGCTCGAGAGACTCGAGCATGAACTTCCTGACGACGTACCGATACAGATCGCCAGGCAGAGCACACTGGCACTCACCAGCAGTACTCTTGTCATCAGCTGTAGAATCGAGATCACGAGACATCTTGTAAAAGAAGAAGAAAACGATTTCGGGAGAATGCTTGCCTGAAAAGGATGAGTATTCGCCGGAAATCGCTTAGAAGATGAAGAGAAGAGTGAAAGTGTGGATTACAAAGAACCCTCTCCCCCTTTATATACTAATCGCAATTAATGCGATGCATTTAATGCGGAAGAGAGAGAAATCGAAGGTGCAATGAAACTATGACACGTGGCAAAATGCAAGCTGGCAACAGCTGTGGACAGGACGCATACCATTAATTTCGCGGCCACGCGCCCGAAAAATCAGGCCCACGCGCCTGAAAAAGCGTCTGGAATGACCATGTACTGTCACGTCACCATAACTTCCTGCACGTCCTGACACAGTCAGAAGAAACCGTCGCACGACGTTTCAGAGGTTTGGACTGTTCTTATCCTTCCACCAACTCTTCGAATTTCAAAATTCAAAATTCAAAAAGATTCAAAAGTAAGCGGGAAAATACCCCTTACCTTGGCAACCAAGTAACCATAAGACAGGTGCGGGTACAGTGTCAAGGCAAAACCCTTCACATACTTAGCACCCGCAGGGAATTGACGCCAGGAATACCTTGGAAGTAAAGTAACCGTAAGACAAGTGCGGGTACAGTGTCAAGGCAAAACCCTTCACATACTTGGCACTCTGCAGGGAATTCAAACCAAGAAGGATCTTCTGGGCCATGCTTGCGGAAACGGGAATAACACCCCCGCATGACGGGAACGTCGAGAACTATATTGTTTGAAACTCCAAGATGGAATTGGTGGTTTTAGCATAACTGATCGCTATGTTGAAAACTACCAAGACCCCATGGAGAATCCACACAAGTGGGACTCAACGCTCCTGACGTGCGAGGAGGTTACAAACCTACCCGCTTCACACCCAAAGATCAAGCAGAAAAGTCGGGAATTTCTGCGTGACATCAGGAAAACCGCGGGAAGAATCACCACGGAAAACCTAAAAACTAAACCCTTTTCAAAACCCCTAGCTAAGTCCAAAAGTTCACCTCACTTATTAATAATTCATGAGAAGAACATTGGACTGGGGGGACTTGAAGAGGTAGGTCCCAGCAGAGCCCAGTTGGACCCACAAGACTCACCTTGAAAAGGGACGTCTGCGCAATGACCAACTGCTCCAGCAGGACCCACCATGCTCAAAGAACCTTACGCGCAGTACGCCAGCTGTACCCGCAGGGAAAGCCTCCCAATGAAGTACCCCACCTGTTCCCGCAGCTGCGGATACAAGCCATCAGGGAAGGCTACCCGCACTGACAGCAAGGCTACACGCACAAGGCATTAGCTACTTCAGTAGTCACATGAAGGAATGAGCAAGGCGGGAATACTCCCGCCTAAATGAGCCAGTCCGTATGCTTCTGGAAGGTCTTTCGTACTATACCTACTAAGGTATGGGCGGAACAGACAATTTGACCAGAGCAGCCCATGAACCAATCACAGGGTGACAGCTCACCGACAACAATACGAGGAGGAGCACCCTCTAGTACTGTTTGTCACTATTAGCCGCTGCCTACTCACCAACCCTTACGATGGGACGTGCACAGCCTACAGTTGGTGGAACAGTGCGTAGCCGGCAGTAAAGGAACAGTATACAGCCGACCTTTACTGTTGGCCGTAGCCTACCCACCAACCAGCATGGCCTGTGCGTAGTCCACTGTTGGTAGAACAGGAATACTATTCAGCCGGCTGTACCTTCTAGGAAACCTACCTTCGGCTATAAATACTCCAACACCTTGGAATGGTAAGGACATCATCTGATATCTCAATCTTATCTAGCAATCTCTTAATATACACTTATATTCGGAGCAATCTAGTCTGATTCTCACGCCGGAGGGTGGTCACAAGGAGGAACCCCACCCCCCCTTCTCAGTGACGAGCTTACGGTGTCTGTTTTGCAGGTCCCCTGAAGAACAACCTTCTCTGCTAGACCTCATCCTCGTGGGAAACATTACTTAACCCCCAGATTATCTGTAATCTGCCCAGGGTTCACTTAGTGTTTCTTCAGTTTTGCAACTTGATGGTTCGGTTTGGACGATTTTAAACAAAAAAATAGTTTTGTATTAAATGCTTAGTGATGATAAGGATTGTTTATGAATATAATGTATGTTTATAACTTTATATTCCTAAAAGAATCATAAATAATAAATGTTAACCAACCGATTCCATTTTCTGAACTATCAAACCGTTAAAGACAGAACCATGAACCTTATAGTGTATATGTATATATATATATGGCAAGTAGCATCTAATGCGACATTTACTATTGCTTTAAATTAAAATTTGTAAATACATTTGTTTTAACATTTTTCACATAGGCGTTTTTTGCGTATGTGGCATCTGATGTGGTGGCTGGCATGCAGCAACCAGTGCCACATCAGCAACATACGGGTTGCAAGTTGAGGTTGACTGCTGGAGTATGTAATAGATTATAAGTTGGTTTGGATTTCACTCCTAATTTTAAATTGGTTGCTAAAAATTAAAAAAAAAAAAAGATGTAAAGGTTGGTTTATATATTGTTTGGTTTGCTTTACTTGTATAATTATATTTAACCCACAATTATCAATAAAAAGGTTAAATAATTGAAAGTGTTTGGTATTTCTACCTGTAACAAAAGATTATCTGTCTTGACTTCTATTATATGATTAGGGCAGTGTGTTGTATTTTTATATGATTAAGTTCATAATAATACAGTCTTATGTAGAATATTAATTATTGGTTATCTTGATTTTCACAAAAAACTCTGGTTATTGCAGATGCCTTGTGAGCATGTGTTTTGTCTGGATTGTGCTAGGAGTGACTCTTTATGCTATTTGTAAGACTAAAATTACTGTCTTTAAACAACTTGATTCACAGTTAAAATAATAATTGACCCCACCCGTGTTTTATTATATTTACACAGGTGTGATGAACGTATTCAGAAGATCCAGACGATTAAAATGATGGAAGGAATCTTCATTTGTGCAGCTCCACATTGTTTAAAATCGTTTGTGAAAAAAACTAATTTTGAGGCCCATGTGCACACGGTTCATGCAGATCTTGTAACTTCAAATCCTCAAAAAGATGCAAACGAGTCTGAAGTCGCAAGCACTAAGAAACCGACAACTTCTGAGTCAACGGTTCAAGCCCCGACTCCAAAACCAGCCCAAGATGGTGATCGGTCCCAACCCCAACCCCCGGTTAGACCACTCATACAGCCACCAGTTAACCCCAATCCCAACCCGCCTCATGGTTTTGATGGGTCAAACCCGTTGCATGTTCAGCAACCGAGTTTTGAATACCCAGTGACTGCACTTCAGCCGCCAGGTTTTGTAGTACCGGTGAACCCGAGTGTGATGGGTCCTGGTTCGTTTGGTCAACCGGTTTACATTGGTCAACAGGCTCCTGAATCGGGTGTAGAACAAGGGTCTTTGTTGGGTTATCCTCAGCCTTGGAATGTTGGACCGAATGGTCAACCGTTTGACCCGTCTATGGTTATGAATCAAGGTGGTTTCTTTCAAGGAGGTCTACCATCGCAGGTGGCTAACCCGGCACAACCACCGCCTCAGCCTATGCCATTTGCTGGTTTTCATGGTGGTGATCCGAGTCATGTTGGAATGGGGTATGGATGGCAGCAAGACAAGCGTGACAGTTTTGGAAATGGTCAAGATTAATGTTGTTGATATTCCGTTTTCGACTTTTTGTGACGGTTTTGTAACTTGTTAGTTTTGATATGATTCTCATCGGTCTTGGATTTGCATGTTGTGGTCACTTCAAATGGGTAGATGTTGTCATGAGTAGTTTTTGCAGCCAGTCCTTTTGGTTATATTTTATTTTTGGAAAATCAAAACATGGCTTTTTTCATGTTTCAAGAGCATTCTCATCCATGATGGTTACGATACAAATATGTTAGAATTGAGTAAGGGATTTAATTGTTAAGGATCTTTTAGGGATGTTCACGGTCTGGTTTGACCGGCTTTGATGAGAAAGTTGGGCCCGGCTCTTAACTACAGCTTTAGAAAAAGAAATGACAAACTAAAGTGGATGGTCTGTTGGGTCTTTTGTGTTGATTTACACGGCTGGTTTCATGGTCCAAACCTTAAACTGAACCGTAAATTGTTTTCTGTTAAAATCGAACCATATGTATTTCAAACAGGTCAAATTGGCAGACTTTCTGTAACTTGAGCGGTTTTGCTGGTTTTTACGGCTTTTGACTGACTGGTGGCAAATACCAGCCAACTTAACTGCCTGTTAGTCGAGTGGGTGAATCACTGAATCGGATGAGTCTTCAACTGGATTTTAGGAAATTAGAACTTAGAAGTGATTGAACTGATTTCTGATTTTATCAATGATATACGTATATGCATAAATACTCTTAATTGCTTCCAGACATTTTTGAGTATTGGTAGATAATATAAACCACTACTTTCTGTACAATTGTGGAAGAAACACAGGCATTTCATCCATCATTTGGTATATATATAATCAAACAAACTGCAATAAAAGAACGAATCAGCTGCTCACTTTTAGCATAAAATTTCGGCAAATTACCAAACAAACTGCAATAAAAGAATCTACAATCTGTGTCATTCAACGTTAGATGACTGCAGTGAACGAATCAGCATATCATTAAAGATGGGTATTTCATCAAAAAAGGGAATTTGTCTGTCAGACAACCGTGAGACCATGCCAAGACCCATCATACGAGCCAGCAACGATCCTCTACTGAGCCATGCTTAAGATAACCATGAAGCTCCGTTAATCACGCTCTAGTCACACGGTCCTAGCTCATCAACCAGACATGGGTTTCTGTCTTCTTAGGAATCAAGAATACAGAGGTACGAGCCTATAGAACAGATCCTGTTCAAGTAAGGTCGTGCCTCATCTTCTACTTGTGGTCTATATAAAGCACTGCTCTTTTCCACCTTGCACCGATGTGGGATATATAACTAAACCTATTCTAAGCTTGTCCTCTTTCACAAATCTATTTCCATTTTTATATTAACAATTCAAAAACCAAACAGAAAACTATTTACACTGAAATCTCTCTTATTTATATATTATGACAATCCAAAAAAACAAGAAATTGCTGGGTATTATTTGTTTACCTGAAAACGGAACGGGTTGATGGTAAAACTAGTAAATTTTCAAGTCTAGCATTGATTTGCATATCTTTCGTTTTCCTTGTCATAATTTCATTGTGATTTTATGAATGATGTATATGTTTGATTATACTTAATAGATGAAGGCATCATACCATTTTCACTGCTCATAGCTGAAAGTTGGTACATTTGACAGGAAAAGTCAAATCATATGACCATGATGATAAGCCATATAGCTTCTACTACCTGTTGAGAATTTGTGCCGATTTTGTAAGAGAACATTAGAGACTTATGATAACAATGCGGATTTTCTATCCATACGCCATTCAAGCTATTCGGACACCAGACAGGATTTAACCCTGCAGTCTTTTTTTCCTTTTTTTGCAGGCCATACGAACATTTAGTACAATGCGTGTATAATTATACTATTTTTATGGAATCTCATACCAGTAATATGGAATTTCAAGAAAGAATGTCTCACAAAGCTGTCCAAAAAACAAAGAAAGGCTTATTAATAGTATGAAACATCATACTAATCGTATGGTTTTTCAACCACTTTAAATACTGATGCACCGTTGTTGTGACGTTTTCAGATTTTTAGATGGAAGTTGTGTGTTTTTTGAAATGGAGGACACACGGATATATATGCTGCCTAAAACCATACTACTAGTATAACACAGCATACGACTAGTATTGTGTCAAAATAAGCATTCCATGTCTGAAAGTATATTGATAGTATTATAATGCCATACATTCCATGTAGAATAACCATACGACCCGCTATTAGTATGTTTGATGAATTGATTGATAGGTTGTGTGCATCATATGATTAGCATTATGTCATAGAAGTATCTTTGACAAGACCGTAGCCTGGTGTCAGTATTTGCAAAATAGTGTATGAATAGCAACGCCCTAACAAAGTGTATTTGCATCTTTCAAACATTACCCACAAATTTTGCCCAAGATCTTGAGCAACTGATTTAAACACAAGTTGATATAACTTGTTTATGTTCATAATTTTTCTTTGTTGGTTACCATTTACCAACTATACAACTGCAAAATAGGTGTAAAACATTCAATAGTTTCATTTGTAAAACATTCAATATACTTCATGAAAACAACAATCCGAGTCACCAATAACTTCCAATAAAATCAATTAAATGCCAAAAATACCCTTCTTAAGTTGTTATTAAGCTTCTAAACATCCCAAAAGTTCACTTTTGAACTAATATTAAACATACTAGAATTATACAAGCAGATCATAATGATTGCTTCCACTGTACAAAAGCTTCACAGCTTTCTTAGCTTTTCCTTGTTTTGAGTCCTTCCCAAAATCCGCTCCATATTCAGCAATGGGTATGAAACCCGACCCGTAACCACCTCTTGTATTCTGCAAGTACAGAACATGTAACAAATCAGTTACCTCAAAAATCATATCTGACCCATACATGTTTGACCCATTATCTGACCAGCCCGTTTTGCCACCTCTAGTCAAAGAATCTTTATAACGATTAATACCTCATGCTCGGGTATATAAACAACAATTGGTTGGCGACATAATTTGGAGAGTACCTATAGAAGAAAAAGTGCATTAGTTAAGAAATAAACCCAAAATTAACTTTGGAGCCTTACTTACAAATGGTCGATTTGGGTTATTATGTTATATCTCCAACAGGCCAAACTAGCAAACAAAAATTTTATTTTAATGAGTTGAAAGCTACCTAGAGTTTTTTGGGGTAATTGTCAAAAAAACAACCTAAAGACTTTCACAAAAATTGCACACACGCATATGCATACAATTATGCACCCCACATATCTACACACACGCGTGTGTATATATGTACGTATATGTGTACACACACCATTTCTATGCATTATATAGTGGCACAACAAAGAAAATCAATATGTTTGTGCATAACAGGGAAAATTATAAAAAATGTAGATAGACGCAGGGCTTATTTGTAAACTTTCCTGATTTTGTCAAGCTAGATGTTAAGTTATTCCTGTTCCATTTAAATCAGTGTTGAGAAGATAATTGTTAGTTTTCCTGCATTTATTTCTGTGCTTTGTTGTTGAGCCTTAAATGTTGGATTCTTTGCATAGTCTTAACCACATACAGTTTTTGAATACGCAGATGCATACTTATGTACACAATGCCACAATTTACTCTTAAAAAAAATAGACTTGTCATTGTTTAAAAATAGAGTTTGTACTTAACAAGTAAGGTCATGTTTCTGCATATTCAATAACTGTATGCAGTTAAGACAAACAAAGAATCAAGCATCTGAGGTATAACAAGAAAGTGCAGAATTTCACTGGCAACTACCTTAACAGAATCAGAAAAGTTTAAAAATAAACACTCGCATGTTTCACCCTTTAAGCCGAAAGTTAGCATTTTAATTTCTTTGTTGAGCCACAATCTAATGCATAGAATAGAAATGGTGTGTGTGTGTGTGTATGAAGATGCTAACCAGTAGTTCGGACTCTCCTCCCCAAAAATCTGGCCTTGCAATGCGTTGACAGTAACTAGAAACATTTATTGAATAACATGTTTATAAAAGATAGTTTTGCACTACAGAATAAATTAATCGTATCATTCGTCATATAAACGTCACATCAGTTTTTTTCTTCATCGTTCAACTCGTTTTATATCATTATTCGTCATTCTCCATTTCATTTATTTAAAAACCAAAAGTAATGAAAAGAAAAAAAAAAGGGGGTTGAGCAAAAAGGAGGAGGACTCGGTGGCATGCGTGAGGGTGCTCAGCCCCATCACGAGCACTGGTGAAGTGAAGGAGAGGGAGGTGATGTTGAGTGAGCTCGTTCTCATCATTTTTGTGTACGCAGGATAGTATTCTTGTCCTTCCCTTAACCACACCCATAGCCTTCATTGAATCATTTAGTTTTAAGATTATCATTGAATAATTTAATTTTTAATCATATGTTAATGCATTAATTATTATCATCCATATAATTAAGAAAATAGATAAAAGTACGTTCAAACTTCTCAATAAAAAGTAAAGATACGTTCAAAGACAGTCAAACCCGTATAATCTGGACATATTGTTTGGTTTCATATATGCTTTAATAATACCTTTTATTTATATTGTTTGGTTTCATATACACTTTAATAATACTTTTGTTTGTGTTTAGCTACTTACTATGCTTTAAAGATAATATAAAAGATTTATAAAACAACTAATCCCCAGATGCTCAAAAATCATTTCAAATTATGTTCTTGATGCATGAAAACTACCAACTTGTTTCTAATAAAAAGTTAGATTACTAGCTATTACTATATCTAACATAAAGATTAGATAGTAAAGTGTTTCAAAATATCTTCCATCTCATAATAGCAACCTTCATTCTTAAGGATGTTAATAGATGTCTAACGATGAGATCGGTATTGTATTCGTGCTTGTATTCGAAAGTACTCGTACCTAAAAGCAGTAAATTTGGGTACCTATACCCGTACCCGACTTTAATAGTACGGGTACGTTAGGTACGACACTCGCTTTGGTACCACTTTCTTCTTTCTTTTTAAAAACATCTCCACTAACCTTAATATCGATACCGATACGGTACTGACAATCAATCATCTATAATACCAAAACCAAAACCGTAATACCACAACGGACACTTTGTGTGTTGTATTATGTCGGAGATGAGCTGGCCAGTCCCTTTAACTATACTTGAATGTCAAAACTAGTCCCTTTTTCTTATTCTCAAGTCCTCATGATATCTTACATAATATGAAATTTTGTATGCAGAATGCGGCAGAGAAACCTCCTGCCTTCCTACCGAGTTGGTCAGCCATGTACGTGGTCAACGTGTTTATAGTCATATGGGCTTTAGTGGTCGGGTTTGGGTTTGGTGGATGGGCCAGTATGACCAACTTCGTAAGACAGGTTGATACGTTTGGGTTATTTGCCAAGTGCTACCAATGTAAGCCTGCAGTGCCGCCGCCTCAACACCACTGAGTTGACTCGAAGTCAAATGTGATGGTCATAGCAGCATTAGCTAGATATTTTCCCTACAAGTGATGTGTGTTGGCTTGCTTATTTCTTGATTTTTGGTTTACATTTTCTTTTGATATTTTTATTTGTGCTATTCTTTAGTAGGTTAAAAAAATAGTGTGTTGAATTGTGATGATACTTCGGCTAGAAAAGCTTAGGCTCAAATATGCTAGAGTGCTTTATATTCCATCTTGTTGGATAGCTATCAATTGAATATATATAATATATATTAAGGTGCTTGTTGCTAGCAATGTCATTATTACTCCCATGTTCTCATGGATATATTTTCTTATTTAGTCAATATGCATCAAAGGCATCTTAATCAATCAACAAATAATGTATATATTATATAACTTAGTATATATCATTACATGATTTAGATATACGTTTTCTACAAGAAAATCAAGTATGAACCCAAGAATTTAGAGGTGATATATTTTTATATTAACAAAGAAAGTCGTAATGAATTTATGAAAAAGTAATGTAAGTTCGCATATTTCTTTTAGTTACCTTGAAAATCTTGATAAAGACTTTGGTTATGACCTATGAATGATTCATAGTTATATCCTCTTGGAGAATTAGGTATGACAAGTGATCCCAAACCAAACGGGTAAATCTAAGACGAACACAATCATGGTATGGTATAAGAGGATACCTGACTTGATTACATGAAACAACGTAAGTATCTGTTATGTAACTATTTCCTTTTATATTTTATCTGTACTAGATAACTCAACTCTATTAAGCCGGATATACAGACGAGTATACAAATAGATACGAGTAATATTCGTGTGAAAGAGTCCTATCGCCATCCTAGGCTAGGGGGTTATTAAATGCAATATGGGTCATCCATCTTAAAGTTGAAGGGAAAGTCAGATGTTGACCTTGTGGAGCCAGTCTGCTCACATGGGTGCACGTTCTTTGTCACGTGCCATGCTTTTACTATCAACAATCAATCTTCTTCAATAATTTCACAATAATAAATAAATTAATAGACGAACCAATCCTATTTGTCACACTATGAGTTTGCGACCCAAACAAATGATTGATCTTTGGGCCAAATTTGGATTGGCACGGCCCATCTGTGGCCAATAACCAAATGATTGTTGTTTCAATGACAATGTGTATGTAAGCACAAATCTTTAAATGGTTAATGGTACATAAAGTGTACAAGAAGTTAAGATGATCTTGATGTCATCCATGATTGACACTTTCAACTTTTGACAATTGACAAAACCATGTATTAAGTTATGCAATTGTATGAATTTGATAAAATCTACTAAAAGGATAACTATGAATACGTAGGATAACTTTTAACTTTTAAGTTTATGGTAGTTTGTTATTCATGTAGGTTGTTATGTAAATACTATTTGTATTATATATATTGAATTGTTACGTCCTCAAAATTGAGGTGATTTTTACGAAATATTATACGGTATTAGTTTTCTATCACCTTCTTTCACCATCACCTATGCTTCTGCCCCTCTTGCCATCTTATTACATATGTTAACCATCAATCTATCGGCTTCCAACAATCTATAATGGGGAATCAATCTTGGCTATGCCGATGACACCATTGAACAACCTACATGGGCCATTGTTAAATGATTTGCAAACAAGTAAATATAAAAGGGAAGATATGGTACCTATCTAGTGGTTTACTTGAATGTTAGCAAACTCACCTTGCAACCACTCCTTGATCTTCAACCGAGAGTTTGCCACCATTAAAATATTCTCTCTAAGCTAATTTAGACGTTTTAAAATCGTCGACTGGTAACGAATCCACCCTTACACCTTACAACCACCATAAGAAAAGGTGACAAGATTAGAACGTGAGTTAGCATAATGGCCCTCTTTCTAGCAAACACACATTAATGCATGCATATATACATACACACACATACCTACATACCTACCTATCTACACAGGCCCGGCCCAAGGGGAGGCAATAGAACCAGACCCACTCTCTCGAGAGGCCCATAATGGTTAGAAAAATTAAATGTAAATTTTATATATAATTTTGTTTTCCACGAAAGCCTACAAAATAACTCTTTGGTTGAAGGGAAAGTATTCTAGACTATGGAAACAAAGGTTATGGATTCAATTCCCAGAGTTAGTGTTCTTTTTTTCATAGAAAAAAACTTTTACTTTATATGCCATTTTAGTAACATTTTATTATTATTTGTTTGTTTTGGACTTTTGAAAGACAAACTTATTGGTAAAACTGTAAAATTATCTATTACATAATTGAGGACGCGATTTAGGGGCCTTTTTTTTACTCGTCTCAGGCCCCAAAATTTTAAGGGGTTCTCGGAGACGGCACTGTACCTACATACATACATGCATGCATACATACACATACACATATGTGGATACATGAAATACAAGGCAAAGCTCAAGCAAGATATGAATATTTAGTTCTTTATATCATGTATGTGGATATAAAAGCAAACTACGGAGTCGGATATGTTACTTGTCAGGTTCAAGCCAGTGACAAAAGGGTTCAACTGTTTCACAAATCTTCATTTTATTACATGTTCGCTCAAATTTTATTTATGTGTATGTTCACTTAAAAAATTATATTCTCTAGTAAATATTTAAAATCTAGTGAGTTCCCGTAAACCTGTTCGGGTGAACGTAAGTCCGCCCCAGATTATATGTAAACTACGCGTACGAAAACTAAAAAAAACAAGTAGTTGTTGTTTACATATATGTGATAATAGCTAAAAAAAATACTAGTCGCATATGTATATTACGCAATTAACACTTGTTATCGAATTATTACATATATGTAGGTAGTCAACCTACATATGTTTTTTTTTTCAATTTTTTATATTTAACTAACATATAATGCATACGAAAAAAAATTGATTGTTTGATAAGAGTTCTCATTGTTCTTACCGTTTGTTTGTGTCGTGTTCAATTAAATTATGGAATTAATTCATGTCAATTTAGGTGCTGTTTGTTTTTGCAGACATAAACTGTCTGCAAGCTGATTTCATCTGTTTTCATGTCTGCAACTGAAGATGTGGTCTGAAGATCTGCAAGCTGAAAATATAAGACTGTTTGTTTTTATAAGCTGATACTGTCTGCATAACTGTCAAACTTATCTCACAAGATAGAAGTCATTTATTCAAGTTACATCTAGTTTTTAGTCTTTGCTTGCCATGCCGATTTGGTTTTGGTGGGTGGTGGAAGGTGGTGGTGGTGGATGGTGGTAGTGGCGGCGGACGGTGGGTAGTGGCGGTGGATGGTGGTGGTGGACAATGGGTGGTGGTGATGGATGGTTTTGGTTGGTGGTGGACGGTGGTGGTGATGGATGGTGGTGGTGGTGGGTGATGGATGGTGGTGGTGGCGGTGATGGATGGTGGTGGTGGTGATGGATGGTGGTGGTGATGGATGGTGGGTGGTGGACGGTGGTGGTGATGGATGGTGGTGGTGGTGGCGGACGGTGGTGGTGATGGATGGTGGGTGGTGGACGGTGGTGGTGATGGATGGTGGGTGGTGGACGGTGGTGGTGGCGGTGATGGATGGTGGTGGTGGTGGCGGTGATGGATGGTGGTGGTGGTGGGTGATGGATGGTGGTGGTGGTGGTGGCGGTGATGGATGGTGGTGGTGGTGGCGGACGGTGGTGGTGATGGATGGTGGGTGGTGGACGGTGGTGGTGATGGATGGTGGGTGGTGGACGGTGGTGGTGGCGGTGGACGGTGGTGGACGGTGGCGGCGGGGTACGGGGGTGGTGGTGGCGGCATACGGTGGGTGGTGGTGTTGGCGGACGGTGGTAGGAGCAGTGGATGAGAGGGTGGCTGCAAAGGGAGAAGAGTAGGGTTTTTTTGTGAAGATGTTTTAAGCAAGATTTCCTTGCTTTTCTTTTAAGATGAAAGAAGATAACTTCAGATCTGTTTTAAGAAAAAAAACAAACAGTCTTCAAGGGTAATGTCTGCGCGCCTGCAGACATTAGCTCCCTTGAAGATGTTTGAAGAAAAAACAAACACCCCCTTAAACACACCAATTTACAAACACTACAAGTTCTACCTAATGGATTATACACTCACGAGTAGGGCTTGCAAAGCAGGTCTTATTGTGTTAAACAAATTAGAGACGGCGCGCTTAACACATGCATCAAACATGAATACGACTCGTTTAGCTGAATTATATCTAATGTCTATAACACATATTTAAGTTTCATGTACCAATAAGAATAAATAATGAAGCCTAATAGTTTCAGTTATTTAAAAATATTAGCGTACTTTTTTTATTAACTGGTTTAATCATGTAGTTAGCTCACAAATTAATTCCACTTGGTTAATTTGTTTTCTTAAGTTAAACTTCACAAATTCCGTCAACTACTTAATAATAACTTCTCTAATTGACAAATTCCGTCAACTACATGTTTGTTCCTGTCGTTCCAAAGAAAAACATGTTTCTTCCACTCCTAAGTATAAATATATTTTAAAAAATTGAATGAATATATCACCACAGCACATCAGTCTCCTACATACCATTCTCCCATCGCCTATGATCAAAGCTTCGTACCTGAAAAGGGTGGTGCATCGGCGGCTCCATGCCGGACTCCGTATCTTCTCCGCCCTCTCGGTAGGAGCTATCTTCTTCACCTACATCTTCACTACACATACATTAACATCCAATCTTTCAAACCATCCTCTTGTTTTAAACAACCAAACCCTCATCATACAACAACATCATGTAAAGTTAACCTCGTACAGAATCCTAAAACCTGCACATGCTCAACAAACTCATGTGTTGCGAGATGATCACAATCCTTTGGTTCCATCCATCAATCATTTTATAGAATTCGATATTTTAAAGTCAACCGCTTTTACTCGAACATTCAAGAAACGGGCGAATGAATTCTTTAAAGCCGGATGCAAAGTTCGGTTCTTTATGATATGGATGTCAACCTCCATGAGGGTGTTCGGAGATAGAGAATTTATTGCAGTAGATTCTCTATTCAAGTCGAATCCAAACAGTTGTTTGATGATATTATCAAACACTATGGATTCTGGTCAAGGGTTTCAGATCTTGAAACCCTTGATCAACCGCGGGTGTCATGTTCAAGCCATGACACCCGACTTGGACTTTTTGTTCAAGAACACCCCAGCTCAATCTTGGCTGGATAATATCAAGAAGGGGACGAGAGATCCCGGTAAAATCCCATTAGCACAAAACCTCTCGAATTTGATCAGGCTTGCAATTCTTTACAAGTACGGTGGTGTTTACATCGATACGGATTTTGTCATTTTGAAAGATTTTAGTAGCTTGCGCAACTCGATTGGCGCTCAAAGTGCTAAACGATCGGGTAACTGGACTAGGTTGAACAATGCAGTATTGGTCTTTGACAAGAATCATTTGTTATTATACAAATTCATGGAGGAATTTGCATCAACTTTCGATGGTAACAAATGGGGTTACAATGGACCATATCTTGTGTCCCGGGTGGTGGAACGAGAGGCTACAAACCTCAAGATGAATTTTACGGTTTTGCCACCACGTGCGTTTTATCCTGTGGATTGGACACGTGTAGGAGGCTTTTTTACCACTCCGGTTAATAAGGTTCACCGGAGATGGGTTGAAGCCAAAGTGTATCAGCTAAAGAAGTTGGCTTACGGTGTCCATCTATGGAACAAGCAAAGTAGCAAATTAAGGATCGAGGAAGGAAGCATCATGGGCAGATTGATTCATGATTATTGTGTCATATGCAACGTAAAATAACTTCCTGGTTTGTCCAAAGTCTTTACAACTTAATTAGTCATGATGATCAAAGGCCACAAGTTTAATTAAATTATAACTTTGTTTCAGAACCAATAATACAATTACATGTGTGCATCGAATGTTTTGTACAATCTTGATACGGTCTCATGTAAAATAGTTATCGTTGACTTTAGAAGAATAGTTTGTTTTCAGTGCAATGCTTGAAAATAAACAATACAAGGATTATGACATCTAAACCTCTCATATAATTAAGTAATTTGTTGTAAGCAAGTCTAATAAGCCACGTCTTCAAGCAAAAATTCAATAAAAGTTTTAATAACTAGCTTATCATTACTTGTATTTCAAGTAATGAAATGAGAGTTGCAAACATTTGTGTGGATTTTCAACCTTCTAATTAATTTGTTATGTTTAAGCCCTGCGATAATTTAAAATAACATTAACATACAAATTAATAAAGTAATAATGTTGAAAGTTTAAAATTGTATAACTATGATATACCCATTAGAAGTATGTTCAAACATATAACCTCAACAACATATAGTTTTTGAAGTATACTGCATTGTAGTTGTTTGCTGACTATCAATCTTTGGTTTGGAAGGGGGAGGTCGTAGGTATCCACTGTCGAAGCATGAAATGAATCTGACCTGATCCATGACGATATTTCCACGGATTTCGAGATGAACGAACCACGTCTTGATCTTCTTCTCCGGTTGCTTGAGATCTGCAATGGCCTTTTTGGGGTGTGGAGGTGACTGCTAAGAAATCTCAAAGATCTCTTGTTTACAGACACAAAAATATGGTGGTGGCTCTTATTGAGCATGACCCCTTAATAAGGAGGTGGAGACCTCCTTATATAGAGAGCCTCATGGCCACCATCATGGTACCCTAATGGGCCTGGCCCAGTTAGGGTTACCTCCACAAAACCCCCTCAGCCCAATAACATTGTATTAGTCCATATAATAAAATAAGCCAAACATAATAAATTTAGGGTCGTAAAACCGGGTTTAGTACCATACCCTACAAGCCCCCCAAGTCCAGTGTTGCTCCTAGGCGCACAAGCGTTTAGGTGGAGCGCTGGACTTTATGAGGTGTGTTTGGACATGAGGCGGTTTTTTCCCTTTTCTTCGGCCTTGTCTTTATTGTCTTTGAGTTTTGGGAGGTTTTCTTCATGATGGTGACATGTTGTGGTCTTTATGATAATGATGGTGTACTAGCATGAATAAGATATAGCACGCATCATAACAATAGTGGCGCGGGGCCTGATAAAAGATAGAGTGCGCGTCTCGATAATAATGTAACATAACTTGAGCGCGAGGCAGCTTACGAGCTATGAGAATAATAAAGCTTGCGCGCGAGGCGACTTACGAGCTATGAGAATAATAAAGCTTGCGCGCGAGGCGACTTACGAGCTATGAGAATAATAAAAGCTTGCGCGCGAGGCGACTTACGAGCTATGAGAATAATAAAGCTTGCGCGCGAGGCGACTTTCGAGCTATGAGAATAATAAAGCTTGCGCGCGAGGCGACTTACGAGCTATGAGAATAATAAAGCTTGCGCGCGAGGCGACTTACGAGCTATGAGAATAATAAAGCTTGCGCGCGAGGCGACTTACGAGCTATGAGAATAATAAAGCTTGCGCGCGAGGCGACTTACGAGCTATAAGAATAATAAAAGCTTGCGCGCGAGGCGTCTTACGAGCTATAAGAATAATAAAAGCTTGCGCGCGAGGCGACTTACGAGCTATAAGAATAATAAAGCTTCCGCGCGAGGCGACTTACGAGCTATAAGAACAATAAAGCTTGTGCGCGAGGCGTCTTACGAGCTATAAGAATAATAAAGCTTGCGCGCGAGGCGTCTTACGAGCTATAAGAATAATAAAAGCTTGCGCGCGAGGCGACTTACGAGCTATAAGAATAATAAAGCTTGCGCGCGAGGCGTCTTACGAGCTATAAGAATAATAAAAGCTTGCGCGCGAGGCGTCTTACGAGCTATAATATGATGATAATGACTGGCCCACTAGGGCCTCTTCTGCGCAGGATGACTATCCCGGCTTGTCTTCAAAATAATAATGGAGGCACAAACGGCCAGATAGTAATAATAATGTCATAGGCGTTTGTGCAACTCATAGCCGAACCTGCAAAAACACATCAACTAAAAGTGGATGTATCACAAGGTTCCCATCCTCGGGCAAATTATGAGGTGTGCCCAACCTATGTTGGCGCGTGGCCGTTTGGGATATTATTAGGCTCCCGACCTTTATGTTTGGCGCACGGCCTATGGGTTTGAGGATTCCCAACCTTTAAGTTTGGCGCGTGGCCTATGGGTTTATGAGGATTCCCAACCTTTAAGTTTGGCGCGTGGCCTATGGGTTTATGAGGATTCCCAACCTTTAAGTTTGGCGCGTATGATATGCGCCACGCGCAGATGTTTCATGCGCAGATGTGATATGCGTGAGCATATGCGTGAGCATACGTGATGCGTGAGCATATGCGTGAGCATACGTGATGCGTGAGCATATGCGTGAGCATATGCGATATGTGCCACGCGCATAGGTTTTGGCTTTGTGTCTTCATGACATCCTGATTTTAAACCTCGTCTATATTTTGTGGGTTTACCCGCCCCGCTCGATGTTAAGGCGGGTGCATACCCCCTTCAATAATCCCATGCGCGGCCCCGACCTGAAACCTCAACAACTATGTTTTGGCATGTGCTTTGCCTTAGTTGTGCTTAGGTATGTTATGGTCCAACTGCGCAATATGTGGGATGGATGCTATGAGTAATTTGAGCTAAAGCTCATATTATTGGGCTAAGGCCCTGACGTTTCAGAGTTGAAACTCGTCAACGCGTCTGAGCTTGAAGCTCGCGCATGTATGTTTTACTTCGTTTTATTTTTTGTTTGATGTCAATATAATGTTGTCATATTGCTCAAATTAATAAAAGGAAGTGTGAAACATGTATGCAAAAATCAAAATCAGGCTTGCACACGCATGGCGGCGGAGTCGTGACTCGCGGACGTGCATGCATGGCGGCGAAGCTTGATCCTTGGCAGTGCGCATGCAAACCGGCGGAGTGGTGACTCGCGGGCGCGCATGCATTGCGGAGAGTTGCGTGGGCATGCATGGCGGCGAGTCTTTTGCGCAAAACCCACATGGTGGTTTCCGCGGTGGTTTCCACGGGCGCTCACGCATGTCGGCGGAATGGTGACCTGCTGGCGAGCATGCATGGTGGCAGTCTTCTGCGCAAAACCCACATGGTGGCGAAAGTCTCCGTAATCTAGACTGTACCTTTAAACCTAAAATCTAGGTCTGTAATCCAGATCTAGATCTGTAAATCAGGTCTAGATAGATCTGAAGCTCGGAGCGAAGAGAATTTAAAACCATCACAGATCCGGAGGCTTGATCATCCGAATCAGGTAGTTTCTTTTCTGGATCTACAAATCCTTTTCAGCTTCATTTTTGCACAGATCTGGAATCCTCTTTTAGATCTATGGATCTTTTTGAGCTTTAATAGAACAAGTCTTGAAGCCTCTTTCTGTAAACTTCCAGATCTGGGTTTTTCTTGGGAGAGATCTGAGAACCGAGACGAATATCGAAGGGTAGTTCGTTGCCGTCCCACGGATGGCGCCAATGTCGAAGCATGAAATGAATCTGACCTGATCCATGACGATGTTTCCACGGATTTCGAGATGAACGAACCACGTCTTGATCTTCTTCTCCGGTTGCTTGAGATCTGCAATGGCCTTTTGGGGTGTGGAGATGACAGCTAAGAAATCTCAAGGATCTCTTGTTTATAGACACAAAAATATGGTGGTGGCTCTTATTGAGCATGACCCCTTAATAAGGAGGTGGAGACCTCCTTATATAGAGAGCCTCATGGCCACCATCATGGTACCCTAATAGGCCTGGCCCAGTTAGGGTTACCTCCACAAAACCCCCTAAGCCCAATAACATTGTATTAGTCCATATAATAAAATAAGCCAAACATAATAAATTTAGAGTCGTAAAACCGGGTTTAGTACCGTACCCCTACATCCACAAACGACAAGGTTTAAAAAAAAATTCGTAATAAAACAAAATAGTATGTTTGAAAACGTAAAATGGATGAAGTTTAGCTACAAAAATATATAAATAAGTCAAAGAGTGATGCTCTAGAGTTGATGCACATATCAAATAAAACCCTTAAAAAATATGATTTCATCTCTGCCTCTGTAGTTAACTAAAAAAGCAGGTATTTGTCTACATTTTTTTTACTTTTCAAAATCTATCACATCCGACTCTTTACTTATATTTCTTACTTATAAACACATATTTTATAAAAAAAAATTATACATTCACAAGAGAAAAATATATAAAGAGTAAAATATGAGCCCTAAAATATAGAAATTTATTTCAATTTTCACTATATATTTTAGTCTGTTAAAAATAACCCAATATAGCGATGCTTAAGTTGCTGTTTTTTATTTTTCATTGGCATCTACAAAGAAAGTATAGATATTGAGATTTGAGACTTCGTAAACTTTATATATATATATACACATACTAGATTTTATCCCCCATAATACGGGGTTGTTTTACATTATTCGTTTTTAATATTTATATATGTATATTTGGATTTTAATTTTATTTATTGTAAGAAAATTAATAATTAATATACTTGAGGTTTGATGATGAAATGGTTTCACAAATAAATGATATGTTATAATCCGGTTTAAAAGCTATCTGGGTTTGGTGATACCCATTACCCGTTTATTTTCTTTATTATAAATTTGTTTCTTTTCTTAATTATAAACAATATATTTTTTAAATAAAATATGATATTAACTTTTAACATATGCCTATTTTATAGAATTTTCATATCAAATATTTGATGAGATTATTTTTTAATATAATGAGATGTTATAACCCGTTTAAGAGCTATCTGGGTTTGGTTAGACCTTTACCTGTGAATTCAGGTCAAATGCGTAAGAAGCCTTCATTTACAAATAAAGCAATCTGATGGCTAGAGAGAATGGTTGTTTTACATTTTTCGTTTTTAATATTTATTTTTTGGATTTTAAATTTCTTTATTGTAAGAAAGTTAATAATATACTTAGGGTTTGATGATGAAAGGGTTTCATAATAAATGATATGTTATAACCCGTTTAAAAGCTATCTGGATTTTGTGACCCATGACCCGCTTATGTTTTTTGTTGTAAAACTGTTTATTAATTATAAATAATATATTTTTCTTTTCAACTAGATATTAAATTTTAGTATATCCCTATTTTATAGGATTTTCATATTAAATAATTGGTAAGATTAATTTTTAATTTAATGAGATGTTATAACCCGTTTAAGAGCTATCTGGTTTTGGTAAGACACATACCCATGAATTTTGGTTAGATCAATGAGAGGCCTCCATTTAAAAATCAAGCAATCTGGTGGCTTCCATAAAAGGGGGGAGCGACCACATCGCGACACTTAGGATTTTAGGGTCTTCGTTTATATATATTATAGATAGGAGAAGTATAGTTTGAAAACCCTCTTGAGTTGAGAAAACCCATGAAAACCCTATGTAACATCGTTTTTTTTTATTACATGTAATATATGTTGTAACATTTAATACAAAACATCGAAAACATAAAAAAAATGTTTTGCTATTTTTTTAGTAATTTTTATATATGTTTTCAGAAGATAAAAAATGTAAATAAACTTTTACATTTTTTATTAACTTTAATTGTGGACCACAAGATTTAATCTTTAAAAAATGTTTTGCTATTTTTTTAGTAATTTTTATATATGTTTTCAGAAGATAAAAAATGTAAATAAACTTTTACACTTTTTATTAACTTTAATTGTGGACCACAAGATTTAATCTTTAATTAAAACATGTGATTGAGAATGGATTTAATCTTTATTTTTTTATTAGCACTCGAATATGTTTTATTTATATCCTTTCAACAATAAATTTGCTACATAGGGGGGTGTCTGGGATTTCATATTTTATCTTTTTATAATTTATTAACTTATCCCCCTTCACAATAACACGCAATACCAATTATCTTTTAACCTTTTTAAAAGTTAATAAGTTATAAGTTGTTTAAAATAAGCAATCCCAAACACCTCATTATTATTTTGAAACGGCTAATAAACCAGAAGTTAGAGCTCAAAACAATTACAATCTAACATCAAATATAACATAAATTTATTAACGCGATACTGTAGACCATACCTCCAAAACAGGAGCAACTCCAATGAAAAGGTGTTGAACGGGTTCACTTTTCTCAAACCACTCTTGGGCATCCTTCATAGACTTATGCAAGTGGTCATCGGTTTCCTTTGCCCAGTTGATGCTTTCAAATGCATCAAGATTTGATACCATCCCCCATAGGCTACCTTGGATCTTGTACCTTTAACTTAAACCTGGTTATATGCAACAGAAACAACAAGATCCAAGGTAGTATGTTCTGTTCATAGCATTTGCATAGCGCCGTTATTAACGCGACAGAAGATTCTCTGCCTTTGGTAACTGATGAAAGACTATGGAAGATGGAGTCTTTCATCATATCAACGTTTTTAATACCCAGATCAGCTATCTTTTTCAAAGTCGATAGGGCATTGATTGGTTGGCAATTTGGTTTTAGTCTCTGTAAATGGCATTTCAGTAAATACATTGTTAGTAATAAAAGAAAGCATAAAATTTTTTCCAGTTTGGAAAAGTCTATAACCATTAGTCGGTTACCTTATGAGCATCAAGGGTTTTGTTCTCCTTTATAGCGTTCCAGATATTTTGTGCATTGGAGGAAAATTCTAAAACAGGAACAACCTCTAGCCTATCGCCATGGAAGAACCTTTACCTCAAACTAGCCACCTTCAAAGACCAATAAAAAAGTAGATAAATAATAACTATATTGTTTAAAACATCAATATGCTTCTGGATGGCCCGACTGAACTTTATCCTAATCCTGAATGTGTAAAGATCACGATCCTGATGACATAAATTTAGCAGGTCACGTCATTAAAAATTTGACATGCTTGAACTTGCTCTTTATATCATCAACACATTTTACTGATAAAAATGTTCTCATCATTTTACACTGTCTTATTTTTATTACTGTGTTAGGCTATTTGGTATTGCGGCCGGGGCATTGGAGAAATTAGACTTATGTTCGTTTATCTTTGGTCAATTATCTTCATTTGTGTTTATTTCGGCCCATTTAAGTTTGTGAGCTTTCGTTTAGTTTCAAATGAATGAACACGAACATATCGATTCTGTAAATGAAGCAAAAAATGTTGGGTTGTGTCTGTGTTCGCGTTCTGCTATAAGCGTGTGTTTTGCTTGGTAATAGTTAATTTGGAGTTACGTTTGGGTTGTTTTCTCCTCCTAGGGATGATGTATCACAATAATAATAATAATAATAATAAGTCTATCCCAAACTCCTCCTCCACCAGTAATTGACAGACAGCTGCAGAAAGAGAAATTGAGGTTTCTTGTCTTTCTATTGGACGAATGACCAAACACTTACTCACACCTCGATTCGATCATCTCCTAGTTTTCTTCTTCCCACAAAATCCCTCTTTTGTTATTTATTATTATTTCATCTCCACAAACCCTAATTCCCGATCTGGGTTTTGAAGCATGAACTTCAGGAACATGGAAGAGTTCTGGCCCTTTTACATGACCCAACACTCCAAGCCCGCCACCCGCAGATGGCATTTTGCCGGCACGCTTTCTAGCCTTGTCTGCTTCGTTTACGCACTCCTCTTCAATTGGTGGCTCCTGTTGGTTGTGCCTGTGCTTGGATACGGCATGGCTTGGTACAGCCACTTCTTTGTTGAAGGAAACGTGCCGGCCACTTTCGGCCATCCGGTATGGTCGTTTTTGTGTGATTACAAGATGTTTGGGCTAATGCTCACTGGCCAGATGGATGGAGAGATCAAAAGGCTTGGTAAAAGACCTCTCTTGCAACCCTACTGATTTCATTTCTGTTTTCTTATACTTGTAATAAGGACGGACGGACGGACGGACATGTTTGTTTGCTCTGGTTACATTACATTACATGTTTGGTTTGCTGTCTATGCCTATGTATATATATATATTAATTAATTAAATAATCTATTATTCTTCAAGTCATTGTTTGCTTGCTTTGGATGAGATTGAATTTGCAGTTAATGTTTCATTTCCATTTACATAATTACTTACATTTGTTGGCTTACATCTTATATGTGTTTGATTTTGTGTTTATACATCCCTATTCTCTTTTCTTTTTGGTTATATACATTCTGGTTTAATATGTGCTTAATCTCCTAAACTTATCTGTGTTTTTGTTTAAATTGTTAATATTCTATCCAACAGAGGATAAGGATTTCGGATAATCGGTTTAAAATAAACAAATTTCATGTTAGGTTTATCTCAAGTTAGAAATTCGCACCCCTAGTTAAAAGCCCCTTAACAACTGTGTGGTCAGGGCCTCCCAAGCATACGATAGGAGTGCATATCTCGTTTGATCGATATGACAGCCGGTTGAGTGTAGGGTAAAAGTAGACAAAACATGTCGTTTTTGTTATTATCTACATAGAGATTGTGTTGGGATTGGAATTGACAACTAGATTTAGAGATATGTTGATATAGTTGGACTTATTTGTTCAAGTGATGGAAATATTTTATCAAGTGCACTCTGTGGAAATGATAATGAGATCTTGGCAGTTGTTTCAGTGGTGGCATATATCAAACTAAAGAAATTATACTTTTTTGATGAATTGTTAAATATGATAAAGGATTATGCTAACTCAGGAGTCCAAGTACAAAGAAACACAATAAGCTATCAACATTATCATATGTTTTGGCACCATTGTAGATATGCAAATTAAACAGTTTAGTGATTTTGTTGAGGTTAATGCATGATTACTTCAAAAAATATGGCAGCTTTGAGTTCATTCTCCAACTGTGATGCATCAAAGCTGCTAAGATTTGGTAAATTGTATTCATATGATTCTGATAATGTGAGAAAAATTACACTTGATATCAACCTGCAATATAGAGAAAAATTGTTAATTTGTTGTATCGCTGAGTAATGATGGAGACACAAGAAACATATATCTAATCATTTGGTGTATCTATTACTATTACTAAAGTTGACATTGGTTTTACACATTGAGAGCGCGACAATTGACTAATCAAGACTGCTAATACTAAAAGTATAACCGGACACTTTAAAAATATATGCCAAAGCAATGGATGGCAAAGCAATGGAGCCACAACAGTGAGGTGATATAAAAACCCGTTTAGTTTAATAATCCAACTAGTAAACGTCACTTACTTGTCTAGTCTCCCATCATCATCTGGTGTCGCGGAAACTAAATGATGGGAGAGAAATCGAACCTGGGTCACATGGAACACCAAGTCTCTTCCTTAATACAAGCTAATTGACATAAATATTAGCGTTGATTAGTGTTTATCATTCATGTAAAAAAAGATATTGTTAACCTAACAAAAGAATATATAGCAAATAATATATATAGTGTTGAAAAGCAAAGGAAAAATAAAAGCAAATAATAATAATTCCCAAAGTTTGTTAGTTTGAACCCTGAATCTACCTTGGTTTTCGTCTCACAATGTGTTACGCCAAATAGTTCTGCACGACTGTCATGTCACACCCCAACCTAAGGCGGAAATGGCGGGGCGTGATCCGATTGCTCACAGCTCGAAGATACTATCATAATATAAAAGTAATAATATCTAATTAATTATTTTAATTCAAATAAACACACATGTTTACAAATACAATAACCAATTTAAATAACAGATATGAATTCAAATAAAGTTTAACTTGTTTTCATCCTAAAGTCTTGTCTACGTGCCCAATCTTCAATCTTCCATACAAGTAACCTGCATATGCGTATAAAATGGAGTTTTTGTCAACATAAAGTTGAGTGAGAATATCACCAATTTGACACAACAATAAAATAAGCATAACGTGATAAGTGCGAATAATGAAATCAAACCATAAACAAGTATGTGGACCGTTGCCAAGCGAATCGGGCATTGGTCACCAGCAGGAACACCCGCTATATGATTGATTGAATAGTAATTCCATCATAAGATTGATTGAATAATAACACAAGTAAGCAATTAGCACGTAAGTTTGACTAAATCACTTCACAACAACACGTATGCATTTGTTTGAATATATATAGTATGAAAATATGATTACGTATGCATATGTCCCCAAAACGGTTGAAAACAGGGTGTAAAAAGGGGAATGATAAACTCACCTGATCGAATAAGCCGAACGGAAATGTTTATGACAAGAAGGTCGAAATCACACTCTTCAGAAAATATCGACAAGAATCCTAATTAAATATTATAATATTATGAACGAATTATGAATGATGTAATACACATAATGAATTTAAGATTTTTATGTGGATTGGGTTACAATTACGATTGGTACGTTTACGGATTGAACGATTGCTCTCGAAAGATTATTGTTATAATAAAAATTCATTGTTTGCCATATAACTGAACTTATAAATAATTAGTTTGAATAAATACAAATTGAGATCTATTATAAAAATAATCATTTAAATATTCAATTATAGTAAAATTTATATCTTAAGATCGTTAACGAGTTTCGATGGTAAAAGTTTAATTGACACTTTTAATACGTTAAATATGTTTATTATAATTTTGTTTAAAATAAATAATACATGTATATATATATATATAGATATACGTATTCATACATATACATAATAAATATAGGTAAATTTAAAAAGATGTTTTAGCAACGATAAGCCTCAATATTAAGGTCGGGTTTTTAAATAAAATAGTAATGATTTATTATTAATAATATACATTTACATATCTATACATATATAAACACATGAAACTTTACTGAAACTATTGGACACGAAACGTTAACTTTATGATGTTGGTTTAAAGAAAATATTGTTAAATTAATATTTGATATTAATTATAATATATTAGGGTTAGGTTATAATAGGAAGTATACTTTTTGTAGGAAGGATAAGAAGTAATCTTGTCCATTGATTTTGAATATGGAGGGTTGAGGTTAGTTTAGAGAGAAATCAAGTGTGAACGCAAGGTAAAGGGCATAAAAAGAATAACACATTTGTTGACTTTCTCTCTCCACATGCAAGGCACATGCCAAATTCCCCCATCATTTTAAAACGTCCATAACTTTTTTTTACGATGTTTTTATTGAAAAACAAATTCACCATAATAACGAGTGTCTTTTTATCTTTTATATGAGTACCATATTATAATATAAAAATTAAAAAAAATTAGTAGGTTTTTTATTATCTCTTTTCAGTGTTAACTTCCCGAATCATAAAACTGGTCGAGTAAAAGATAGCAATTTGTTCGTTGGAAAACCCGAGTTGTTACATGTCAAGTGGTATTTGGTGGTATAGTTTACCGGAGAACGCCCAAGCCAAAGAGGTTGTGGGCCTAGTTGGCTAGTTAAGACAACATATTGGCCGGAATAGGGTCACGGAGCTCTCCGATATTAAAGAGTGCGGTGACCTAATACACAATTAAGTTGCAATTACCAAAAAAATTAAAATAATAATAAAAATAATAATAATAATGGGTATAAATATATAACAAGTAATCCTCAAAATGAGCCCTCAAACCAACCCTGTCGTTCGTCCACAGTCGTCGTCGTCTCCGTGTCGCAAAATTAATTGATCATCGTCTTGAACTGGTAAATCTACGTTGGCTCTATCTCTATCTTTATCTTATCAGTCAGCCTCGCATTAATATTATTATTATTATTGTTAATTTGATCTCATATGCATCCATCAAATCAATCTTCTAGGGTTTTGTTCTTTTTCCTAATTTATTATCTCTTAACTTTAACTTAGGGTTTCACATTATTAAATCACTAATCCTCCTTCTCTTACGCATTACTTGTACTCAATTGATGTTCATTTTAACATGTTTTTATGATATTCAATGTTGTTATGTTAATCTTAATTAATAACTATCATTATTATTATTCAGAACTGTAAAGATGCTTCAAATTAGGCTTAGCAACAAGGCTGCACCCTCGGAAAGTGGTGGTGCTGCTGGTGGTGGTATTGGTATTGGTATTGGTGGAGCAAAGCTGCCATCAGGGGAGACCGTTACAGTTGCCTGTCCCGACCACCTCGTTCTCGCGGAGCTTCCTGTGGCTAAAAGCCTTGGTTCCACCAACGGTGTTACTCTGGTCAAGACGGTGGGTCGTAGGTCCCGCCGACCGCTTGGTGAACGCGTTCATTTCTGTGTTCAGTGTGATTTTCCTGTAGCGGTTTATGGACGTTTGGTATGTAATTTAACTTCTTGTATTGTTATAGGTTATTGTAGTTGGTGATTGTTCATGGTTTTGCAACTTGATGGTTCGGTTTGGACGATTTTAAACAAAAAAATAGTTTTGTATTAAATGCTTAGTGATGATAAGGATTGTTTATGAATATAATGTATGTTTATAACTTTATATTCCTAAAAGAATCATAAATAATAAATGTTAACCAACCGATTCCATTTTCTGAACTATCAAACCGTTAAAGACAGAACCATGAACCTTATAGTGTATATGTATATATATATATGGCAAGTAGCATCTAATGCGACATTTACTATTGCTTTAAATTAAAATTTGTAAATACATTTGTTTTAACATTTTTCACATAGGCGTTTTTTGCGTATGTGGCATCTGATGTGGTGGCTGGCATGCAGCAACCAGTGCCACGTCAGCAACATACGGGTTGCAAGTTGAGGTTGACTGCTGGAGTATGTAATAGATTATAAGTTGGTTTGGATTTCACTCCTAATTTTAAATTGGTTGCTAAAAATTAAAAAAAAAAGATGTAAAGGTTGGTTTATATATTGTTTGGTTTGCTTTACTTGTATAACTATATTTAACCCACAATTATCAATAAAAAGGTTAAATAATTGAAAGTGTTTGGTATTTCTACCTGTAACAAAAGATTATCTGTTTTGACTTCTATTATATGATCAGGGCAGTGTGTTGTATTTTTATATGATTAAGTTCATAATAATACAGTCTTATGTAGAATATTAATTATTGGTTATCTTGATTTTCACAAAAAACTCTGGTTATTGCAGATGCCTTGTGAGCATGTGTTTTGTCTGGATTGTGCTAGGAGTGACTCTTTATGCTATTTGTAAGACTAAAATTACTGTCTTTAAACAACTTGATTCACAGTTAAAATAATAATTGACCCCACCCGTGTTTTATTATATTTACACAGGTGTGATGAACGTATTCAGAAGATCCAGACGATTAAAATGATGGAAGGAATCTTCATTTGTGCAGCTCCACATTGTTTAAAATCGTTTGTGAAAAAAACTAATTTTGAGGCCCATGTGCACACGGTTCATGCAGATCTTGTAACTTCAAATCCTCAAAAAGATGCAAACGAGTCTGAAGTCGCAAGCACTAAGAAACCGACAACTTCTGAGTCAACGGTTCAAGCCCCGACTCCAAAACCAGCCCAAGATGGTGATCGGTCCCAACCCCAACCCCCGGTTAGACCACTCATACAGCCACCAGTTAACCCCAATCCCAACCCGCCTCATGGTTTTGATGGGTCAAACCCGTTGCATGTTCAGCAACCGAGTTTTGAATACCCAGTGACTGCACTTCAGCCGCCAGGTTTTGTAGTACCGGTGAACCCGAGTGTGATGGGTCCTGGTTCGTTTGGTCAACCGGTTTACATTGGTCAACAGGCTCCTGAAGCGGGTGTAGAACAAGGGTCTTTGTTGGGTTATCCTCAGCGTTGGAATGTTGGACCGAATGGTCAACCGTTTGACACGTCTATGGTTATGAATCAAGGTGGTTTCTTTCAAGGAGGTCTACCATCGCAGGTGGCTAACCCGGCACAACCACCGCCTCAGCCTATGCCATTTGCTGGTTTTCATGGTGGTGATCCAAGTCATGTTGGAATGGGGTATGGATGGCAGCAAGACAAGCGTGACAGTTTTGGAAATGGTCAAGATTAATGTTGTTGATATTCCGTTTTCGACTTTTTGTGACGGTTTTGTAACTTGTTAGTTTTGATATGATTCTCATCGGTCTTGGATTTGCATGTTGTGGTCACTTCAAATGGGTAGATGTTGTCATGAGTAGTTTTTGCAGCCAGTCCTTTTGGTTATATTTTATTTTTGGAAAATCAAAACATGGCTTTTTTCATGTTTCAAGAGCATTCTCATCCATGATGGTTACGATACAAATATGTTAGAATTGAGTAAGGGATTTAATTGTTAAGGATCTTTTAGGGATGTTCACGGTCTGGTTTGACCGGCTTTGATGAGAAAGTTGGGCCCGGCTCTTAACTACAGCTTTAGAAAAAGAAATGACAAACTAAAGTGGATGGTCTGTTGGGTCTTTTGTGTTGATTTACACGGCTGGTTTCATGGTCCAAACCTTAAACTGAACCGTAAATTGTTTTCTGTTAAAATCGAACCATATGTATTTCAAACAGGTCAAATTGGCAGACTTTCTGTAACTTGAGCGGTTTTGCTGGTTTTTACGGCTTTTGACTGACTGGTGGCAAATACCAGCCAACTTAACTGCCTGTTAGTCGAGTGGGTGAATCACTGAATCGGATGAGTCTTCAACTGGATTTTAGGAAATTAGAACTTAGAAGTGATTGAACTGATTTCTGATTTTGTCAATGATATACGTATATGCATAAATACTCTTAATTGCTTCCAGACATTTTTGAGTATTGGTAGATAATATAAACCACTACCTTCTGTACAATTGTGGAAGAAACACAGGCATTTCATCCATCATATGGTATATATATAAGCTGCTCACTTTTAGCATAAAATTTCGGCAAATTACCAAACAAACTGCAATAAAAGAATCTACAATCTGTGTCATTCAACGTTAGATGACTGCAGTGAACGAATCAGCATATCATTAAAGATGGGTATTTCATCAAAAAAGGGAATTTTTGAGTATTGGTAGATAATATAAACCACTACTTTCTGTACAATTGTGGAAGAAACACAGGCATTTCATCCATCATATGGTATATATATAAGCTGCTCACTTTTAGCATAAAATTTCGGCAAATTACCAAACAAACTGCAGTAAAAGAATCTACAATCTGTGTCATTCAACGTTAGATGACTGCAGTGAACGAATCAGCATATCATTAAAGATGGGTATTTCATCAAAAAAGGGAATTTTTGAGTATTGGTAGATAATATAAACCACTACTTTCTGTACAATTGTGGAAGAAACACAGGCATTTCATCCATCATTTGGTATATATATAAACTGCTCACTTTTAGCATAAAATTACCAAACAAACTGCAATAAAAGAATCTACAATCTGTGTCATTCAACGTTAGATGACTGCAGTGAACGAATCAGCATATCATTAAAGATGGGTATTTCATCAAAAAAGGGAATTTGTCTGTCAGACAACCGTGAGACCATGCCAAGACCCATCATACGAGCCAGCAACGATCCTCTACTGAGCCATGCTTAAGATAACCATGAAGCTCCGTTAATCATGCTCTGGTCACACGGTCCTAGCTCATCAACCAGACATGGGTTTCTGTCTTCTTAGGAATCAAGAATACAGAGGTACGAGCCTATAGAACAGATCCTGTTCAAGTAAGGTCGTGCCTCATCTTCTACTTGTGGTCTATATAAAGCACTGCTCTTTTCCACCTTGCACCGATGTGGGATATATAACTAAACCTATTCTAAGCTTGTCCTCTTTCACAAATCTATTTCCATTTTTATATTAACAATTCAAAAACCAAACAGAAAACTATTTACACTGAAATCTCTCTTATTTATATATTATGACAATCCAAAAAAACAAAAAATTGCTGGGTATTATTTGTTTACCTGAAAACGGAACGGGTTGATGGTAAAACTAGTAAATTTTCAAGTCTAGCATTGATTTGCATATCTTTCGTTTTCCTTGTCATAATTTCATTGTGATTTTATGAATGATGTATATGTTTGATTATACTTAATAGATGAAGGCATCATACCATTTTCACTGCTCATAGCTGAAAGTTGGTACATTTGACAGGAAAAGTCAAATCATATGACCATGATGATAAGCCATATAGCTTCTACTACCTGTTGAGAATTTGTGCCGATTTTGTAAGAGAACATTAGAGACTTATGATAACAATGCGGATTTTCTATCCATACGCCATTCAAGCTATTCGGACACCAGACAGGATTTAACCCTGCAGTCTTTTTTTCCTTTTTTTGCAGGCCATACGAACATTTAGTACAATGCGTGTATAATTATACTATTTTTATGGAATCTCATACCAGTAATATGGAATTTCAAGAAAGAATGTCTCACAAAGCTGTCCAAAAAACAAAGAAAGGCTTATTAATAGTATGAAACATCATACTAATCGTATGGTTTTTCAACCACTTTAAATACTGATGCACCGTTGTTGTGACGTTTTCAGATTTTTAGATGGAAGTTGTGTGTTTTTTGAAATGGAGGACACACGGATATATATGCTGCCTAAAACCATACTACTAGTATAACACAGCATACGACTAGTATTGTGTCAAAATAAGCATTCCATGTCTGAAAGTATATTGATAGTATTATAATGCCATACATTCCATGTAGAATAACCATACGACCCGCTATTAGTATGTTTGATGAATTGATTGATAGGTTGTGTGCATCATATGATTAGCATTATGTCATAGAAGTATCTTTGACAAGACCGTAGCCTGGTGTCAGTATTTGCAAAATAGTGTATGAATAGCAACGCCCTAACAAAGTGTATTTGCATCTTTCAAACATTACCCACAAATTTTGCCCAAGATCTTGAGCAACTGATTTAAACACAAGTTGATATAACTTGTTTATGTTCATAATTTTTCTTTGTTGGTTACCATTTACCAACTATACAACTGCAAAATAGGTGTAAAACATTCAATAGTTTCATTTGTAAAACATTCAATATACTTCATGAAAACAACAATCCGAGTCACCAATAACTTCCAATAAAATCAATTAAATGCCAAAAATACCCTTCTTAAGTTGTTATTAAGCTTCTAAACATCCCAAAAGTTCACTTTTGAACTAATATTAAACATACTAGAATTATACAAGCAGATCATAATGATTGCTTCCACTGTACAAAAGCTTCACAGCTTTCTTAGCTTTTCCTTGTTTTGAGTCCTTCCCAAAATCCGCTCCATATTCAGCAATGGGTATGAAACCCGACCCGTAACCACCTCTTGTATTCTGCAAGTACAGAACATGTAACAAATCAGTTACCTCAAAAATCATATCTGACCCATACATGTTTGACCCATTATCTGACCAGCCCGTTTTGCCACCTCTAGTCAAAGAATCTTTATAACGATTAATACCTCATGCTCGGGTATATAAACAACAATTGGTTGGCGACATAATTTGGAGAGTACCTATAGAAGAAAAAATGCATTAGTTAAGAAATAAACCCAAAATTAACTTTGGAGCCTTACTTACAAATGGTCGATTTGGGTTATTATGTTATATCTCCAACAGGCCAAACTAGCAAACAAAAATTTTATTTTAATGAGTTGAAAGCTACCTAGAGTTTTTTGGGGTAATTGTCAAAAAAACAACCTAAAGACTTTCACAAAAATTGCACACACGCATATGCATACAATTATGCACCCCACATATCTACACACACGCGTGTGTGTATATGTACGTATATGTGTACACACGCCATTTCTATGCATTATATAGTGGCACAACAAAGAAAATCAATATGTTTGTGCATAACAGGGAAAATTATAAAAAATGTAGATAGACGCAGGGCTTATTTGTAAACTTTCCTGATTTTGTCAAGCTAGATGTTAAGTTATTCCTGTTCCATTTAAATCAGTGTTGAGAAGATAATTGTTAGTTTTCCTGCATTTATTTCTGTGCTTTGTTGTTGAGCCTTAAATGTTGGAGTCTTTGCATAGTCTTAACCACATACAGTTTTTGAATACGCAGATGCATACTTATGTACACAATGCCACAATTTACTCTTAAAAAAAATAGACTTGTCATTGTTTAAAAATAGAGTTTGTACTTAACAAGTAAGGTCATGTTTCTGCATATTCAATAACTGTATGCAGTTAAGACAAACAAAGAATCAAGCATCTGAGGTATAACAAGAAAGTGCAGAATTTCACTGGCAACTACCTTAACAGAATCAGAAAAGTTTAAAAATAAACACTCGCATGTTTCACCCTTTAAGCCGAAAGTTAGCATTTTAATTTCTTTGTTGAGCCACAATCTAATGCATAGAATAGAAATGGTGTGTGTGTGTGTGTATGAAGATGCTAACCAGTAGTTCGGACTCTCCTCCCCAAAAATCTGGCCTTGCAATGCGTTGACAGTAACTAGAAACATTTATTGAATAACATGTTTATAAAAGATAGTTTTGCACTACAGAATAAATTAATCGTATCATTCGTCATATAAACGTCACATCAGTTTTTTTCTTCATCGTTCAACTCGTTTTATATCATTATTCGTCATTCTCCATTTCATTTATTTAAAAACCAAAAGTAATGAAAAGAAAAAAAAAAGGGGGTTGAGCAAAAAGGAGGAGGACTCGGTGGCATGCGTGAGGGTGCTCAGCCCCATCACGAGCACTGGTGAAGTGAAGGAGAGGGAGGTGATGTTGAGTGAGCTCGTTCTCATCATTTTTGTGTACGCAGGATAGTATTCTTGTCCTTCCCTTAACCACACCCATAGCCTTCATTGAATCATTTAGTTTTAAGATTATCATTGAATAATTTAATTTTTAATCATATGTTAATGCATTAATTATTATCATCCATATAATTAAGAAAATAGATAAAAGTACGTTCAAACTTCTCAATAAAAAGTAAAGATACGTTCAAAGACAGTCAAACCCGTATAATCTGGACATATTGTTTGGTTTCATATATGCTTTAATAATACCTTTTATTTATATTGTTTGGTTTCATATACACTTTAATAATACTTTTGTTTGTGTTTAGCTACTTACTATGCTTTAAAGATAATATAAAAGATTTATAAAACAACTAATCCCCAGATGCTCAAAAATCATTTCAAATTATGTTCTTGATGCATGAAAACTACCAACTTGTTTCTAATAAAAAGTTAGATTACTAGCTATTACTATATCTAACATAAAGATTAGATAGTAAAGTGTTTCAAAATATCTTCCATCTCATAATAGCAACCTTCATTCTTAAGGATGTTAATAGATGTCTAACGATGAGATCGGTATTGTATTCGTGCTTGTATTCAAAAGTACTCGTACCTAAAAGCAGTAAATTTGGGTACCTATACCCGTACCCGACTTTAATAGTACGGGTACGTTAGGTACGACACTCGCTTTGGTACCACTTTCTTCTTTCTTTTTAAAAACATCTCCACTAACCTTAATATCGATACCGATACGGTACTGACAATCAATCCTCTATAATACCAAAATCAAAACCGTAATACCACAACCAAAACATAATACAAAACTAAAAATAAAACAAATCAACTATAATAAAAAAAAAACCAGTTTATGGTGGCTATTAATAGCAATTGATTGGAATAAGAAGAGAAGAGAACTATGGTTTGATTAGAACTTGTTAGTACTTATATTTTGATTATCAATAGTTTGAAAAACAGCCTTGAGGATATCTTAATAAAAACACTGTTAGAGTGATGGGTTTTGAAAATTCCAATAAAAACCCCTACATATTCCTAATGGGTACGGGAAATTTAGGAAAAAATCTCATCCCTGGTCTAGCCAACGACTAGATGTTTTGTTCGATATCTTTAATAATAAAGCCAATGTCTGGCTGACCAGCTTAATTAAAAAAGATGTTAACGAATTGACATATTTAACATATTAAGTTAATCATCTTGACGCACTAACTCGTTTATGACTGGTTGACACATTTCTTACAACCTATTAACTCGATTAACACGCTTGCAACTTGACTATCGCCCACCCACCCGCTTTACATGTTATGATAAAGTTAAAGTGTGTAAGGGTTAAAATTAATATTTGGTATATTGGTTTTAAATAATCATAACTATTACCTTTTAGTCGCTGCCGGTCCCAACTAACGAAAGGCTGGTGACAATCCCACCTTTTAACACGTTTGCTTCCAACGATCCACGATTAAAGGAAGCGTAACTTCGTTAGTCTCCGACCGCCGGAAAATCGTTTTTTTGCTTGGAAACTCCTTTTTCGCTGGAAAACTCAACTTGAACACCACCGTTGACCACCACTACCCGAACACCACTATTTGAACACCACTACCGATGGTTTCCCACCTGAAAAAGGAATTTTCCGATCAAAAACGTTTCTTGGTGACCATCACCTAGAGTTTCGGAGACCTCGATAATTGGGTTTTTTCACTAAAAAATGTTCCTAAAGGCCCGATTTATGGTTTCAAAGAGGTTTTGGACAAAAATGTTGGGTTTTTAGGCCGAAATGTTTTTCCAATTACCGGAGATGACCGAAGTTATGCTTCTGTTAGTCATGAATCGTTGGAGGTAAACATGTTAAAAGAATAGACTAATCATTAGCCATTTCGTTAATTGAAATCCACAACTACCAAAAAGTTAATAGTTTAAAATAGGGAATGCAATGAACCCAAACCCGATGGGAAAACCCGAAACCCGATATAAATGGGACGGGTAATACCCGACCCGTTAGGGTTTGGGAATATTTTTGAAAATTTTTGTGGGTTTGGGATTTCTAATATACCCGATTACCCGATAACATAGACCCATTTACCCTATTATATACCCGATGTACCCGATATAGCTTATTATATTATACATATACTATATTCCAAATATATTATTTGTCGAAACTTGTTTATGTTAATTCCTCGAGATATTTTACCTTTATGGTAATCATCTTTGTAATCGATTAGTTATATTTTGTCAAAATCCTGATAGAAACCCGACGGGTTTTGAGCCGGGTATACCCGATAAGTATTTTATCAAAACCCGATAGGAAACCCGAAACCCGACGGGTAATTACCCGATTAAAACCCAACGGGTTTGAGATGGACTTTTATAACCGGGTATGGATTTGGAAATACCTAAACACGACCCATTAAATTTTCTACACATCTCAATCAACCAATCAATCAAACCAACCCCCGCGACCAAGTAACCAAGCTTGGTTTTCTGTTGCCTGGAAGAACAGCCTAAATCCACACTGCAATCGGAGCCATTTGTCTTCTTCAAGCTTCTGTCTTCTGCATCAGCGCCGGTCAGTTTCCTACGCCGATTAACACCCTTAAATCAAAATCAATTTCATACAAACAAACACAGTTTCCGTTCGTTCGTTTACAGGAACATCGATCGATTGGATTGGAAATTATTAGGATATAAATTAGGGAATCGATGGGGACTCGAACCATGGGATCACGTTGATGACCTCATTAACACTCAACGGAATCAAACCACACACCTTGCCTCTGCTTCTGCTTCTTCATCTTCATCATCCCTGCTCGATTTCACCAAGAAAACCGTCGATGAATTGTGGCAAGATATAAAAAAGGAGGAGGATGATAGTAGTAACAGTGATGATAATACGAAACAACAACTGACACTTGGCGAGATGACCTTGGAGGACTTCTTCCGGTTTACTAACTGAACCGTCCCAACAGAATTTTAAGCAACAACTGGCACAGTGGATGCAGCATCAAATCCAACCATTTCAGCAGCCTGTGTTCATGCCAGATCAGCATATAGTCGGTGACATGGCCTATTCTGAGGCTCAGATGACAGTATCCTCCGATACACAAACAACACCTGGAAGGAAAAGAGCTGCTTCTGGAGGAGATCTGTTGGAGAAGACTATTGAAAGGAGACAGAAAAGAATGATTAAGAATCGCGAGTCTGCTGCAAGATCAAGAGCAAGGAAACAGGTATCGTTTCAAAATAACTCTTCGTTTTCTGCCCGGGTGATCACATGCTATTTGGATGCCAAATTCAGCCAAACACATGCCTAATGATGAAATTTTATTTGAAAAGACAAAATACCCTTGCAGAGTTTAAAAGCATCAATGTTATTTTACAATATCCGTGCATGTTGTTGCCTGAATTTGGTTGTAAACGAAACCAAATGCATAGTTGGGTGGCTTTAATGAAAAAGTATGAATATTAGGGTGGCCTCCATATGTATCATTTCCTAAAATAATAGAGTAATTGTGGTTTGTGAAAGTTTATGAGAGAGTTATATATGGTTGGAATTTGGATAGGCTTATACCGAGGCATTGGAGAACAAAGTGTCACGCTTGGAAGAGGAAAATGAAAGACTTAAGAGAGAGCAGGTATTATTATTATTATTAAAAAAAATGCTGTTTGCTATTCTACGATGTTCTTTTGCCAGACTTATGATAGATATCCTTACATTTTGTATTATAATTCATGTTTTCCTGTGTAGCAGTCTAGCAGAGAGAGTGAGTAGATTTTCATATACTTCATGAGTCATGACAAATAACATACCTTAACTTTTTAAAAATGTCTTTATTCTAAAGAAAATCTTTTTAGGAGGTAATTTAGAATAATATTTATTTTATATCTATAAGGAAAAAATATTTTAGAAGTATACATTATTTTTGATGATTTAATAAAAATCGTACAATTGCATTTAATAATTTTAGGCTTAGCAAGTCCTTTTCCATTTAGTTACATGCCACACGGACACTTTGTGTGTTGTATTATGTCGGAGATGAGCTGGCCAGTCCCTTTAACTATACTTGAATGTCAAAACTAGTCCCTTTTTCTTATTCTCAAGTCCTCATGATATCTTACATAATATGAAATTTTGTATGCAGAATGCGGCAGAGAAACCTCCTGCCTTCCTACCGAGTTGGTCAGCCATGTACGTGGTCAACATGTTTATAGTCATATGGGTTTTAGTGGTCGGGTTTGGGTTTGGTGGATGGGCCAGTATGACCAACTTCGTAAGACAGGTTGATACGTTTGGGTTATTTGCCAAGTGCTACCAATGTAAGCCTGCAGTGCCGCCGCCTCAACACCACTGAGTTGACTCGAAGTCAAATGTGATGGTCATAGCAGCATTAGCTAGATATTTTCCCTACAAGTGATGTGTGTTGGCTTGCTTATTTCTTGATTTTTGGTTTACATTTTCTTTTGATATTTTTATTTGTGCTATTCTTTAGTAGGTTAAAAAAATAGTGTGTTGAATTGTGATGATACTTCGGCTAGAAAAGCTTAGGCTCAAATATGCTAGAGTGCTTTATATTCCATCTTGTTGGATAGCTATCAATTGAATATATATAATATATATTAAGGTGCTTGTTGCTAGCAATGTCATTATTACTCCCATGTTCTCATGGATATATTTTCTTATTTAGTCAATATGCATCAAAGGCATCTTAATCAATCAACAAATAATGTATATATTATATAACTTAGTATATATCATTACATGATTTAGATATACGTTTTCTACAAGAAAATCAAGTATGAACCCAAGAATTTAGAGGTGATATATTTTTATATTAACAAAGAAAGTCGTAATGAATTTATGAAAAAGTAATGTAAGTTCGCATATTTCTTTTAGTTACCTTGAAAATCTTGATAAAGACTTTGGTTATGACCTATGAATGATTCATAGTTATATCCTCTTGGAGAATTAGGTATGACAAGTGATCCCAAACCAAACGGGTAAATCTAAGACGAACACAATCATGGTATGGTATAAGAGGATACCTGACTTGATTACATGAAACAACGTAAGTATCTGTTATGTAACTATTTCCTTTTATATTTTATCTGTACTAGATAACTCAACTCTATTAAGCCGGATATACAGACGAGTATACAAATAGATACGAGTAATATTCGTGTGAAAGAGTCCTATCGCCATCCTAGGCTAGGGGGTTATTAAATGCAATATGGGTCATCCATCTTAAAGTTGAAGGGAAAGTCAGATGTTGACCTTGTGGAGCCAGTCTGCTCACATGGGTGCACGTTCTTTGTCACGTGCCATGCTTTTACTATCAACAATCAATCTTCTTCAATAATTTCACAATAATAAATAAATTAATAGACGAACCAATCCTATTTGTCACACTATGAGTTTGCGACCCAAACAAATGATTGATCTTTGGGCCAAATTTGGATTGGCACGGCCCATCTGTGGCCAATAACCAAATGATTGTTGTTTCAATGACAATGTGTATGTAAGCACAAATCTTTAAATGGTTAATGGTACATAAAGTGTACAAGAAGTTAAGATGATCTTGATGTCATCCATGATTGACACTTTCAACTTTTGACAATTGACAAAACCATGTATTAAGTTATGCAATTGTATGAATTTGATAAAATCTACTAAAAGGATAACTATGAATACGTAGGATAACTTTTAACTTTTAAGTTTATGGTAGTTTGTTATTCATGTAGGTTGTTATGTAAATGCTATTTGTATTATATATATTGAATTGTTACGTCCTCAAAATTGAGGTGATTTTTACGAAATATTATACGGTATTAGTTTTCTATCACCTTCTTTCACCATCACCTATGCTTCTGCCCCTCTTGCCATCTTATTACATATGTTAACCATCAATCTATCGGCTTCCAACAATCTATAATGGGGAATCAATCTTGGCTATGCCGATGACACCATTGAACAACCTACATGGGCCATTGTTAAATGATTTGCAAACAAGTAAATATAAAAGGGAAGATATGGTACCTATCTAGTGGTTTACTTGAATGTTAGCAAACTCACCTTGCAATCACTCCTTGATCTTCAACCGAGAGTTTGCCACCATTAAAATATTCTCTCTAAGCTAATTTAGACGTTTTAAAATCGTCGACTGGTAACGAATCCACCCTTACACCTTACAACCACCATAAGAAAAGGTGACAAGATTAGAACGTGAGTTAGCATAATGGCCCTCTTTCTAGCAAACACACATTAATGCATGCATATATACATACACACACATACCTACATACCTACCTATCTACACAGGCCTGGCCCAAGGGGAGGCAATAGAACCAGACCCACTCTCTCGAGAGGCCCATAATGGTTAGAAAAATTAAATGTAAATTTTATATATAATTTTGTTTTCCACGAAAGCCTACAAAATAACTCTTTGGTTGAAGGGAAAGTATTCTAGACTATGGAAACAAAGGTTATGGATTCAATTCCGAGAGTTAGTGTTCTTTTTTTCATAGAAAAAAACTTTTACTTTATATGCCATTTTAGTAACATTTTATTATTATTTGTTTGTTTTGGACTTTTGAAAGACAAACTTATTGGTAAAACTGTAAAATTATCTATTACATAATTGAGGACGCGATTTAGGGGCCTTTTTTTTACTCGTCTCAGGCCCCAAAATTTTAAGGGGTTCTCGGAGACGGCACTGTACCTACATACATACATGCATGCATACATACACATACACATATGTGGATACATGAAATACAAGGCAAAGCTCAAGCAAGATATGAATATTTAGTTCTTTATATCATGTATGTGGATATAAAAGCAAACTATGGAGTCGGATATGTTACTTGTCAGGTTCAAGCCAGTGACAAAAGGGTTCAACTGTTTCACAAATCTTCATTTTATTACATGTTCGCTCAAATTTTATTTATGTGTATGTTCACTTAAAAAATTATACTCTCTAGTAAATATTTAAAATCTAGTGAGTTCCCGTAAACCTGTTCGGGTGAACGTAAGTCCGCCCCAGATTATATGTAAACTACGCGTACGAAAACTAAAAAAAACAAGTAGTTGTTGTTTACATATATGTGATAATAGCTAAAAAAAATACTAGTCGCATATGTATATTACGCAATTAACACTTGTTATCGAATTATTACATATATGTAGGTAGTCAACCTACATATGTTTTTTTTTTCAATTTTTTATATTTAACTAACATATAATACATACGAAAAAAAATTGATTGTTTGATAAGAGTTCTCATTGTTCTTACCGTTTGTTTGTGTCGTGTTCAATTAAATTATGGAATTAATTCATGTCAATTTAAACACACCAATTTACAAACACTACAAGTTCTACCTAATGGATTATACACTCACGAGTAGGGCTTGCAAAGCAGGTCTTATTGTGTTAAACAAATTAGAGACGGCGCGCTTAACACATGCATCAAACATGAATACGACTCGTTTAGCTGAATTATATCTAATGTCTATAACACATATTTAAGTTTCATGTACCAATAAGAATAAATAATGAAGCCTAATAGTTTCAGTTATTTAAAAATATCATATAGCGTACTTTTTTTATTAACTGGTTTAATCATGTAGTCAGCTCACAAATTAATTCCACTTGGTTAATTTGTTTTCTTAAGTTAAACTTCACAAATTCCGTCAACTACTTAATAATAACTTCTCTAATTGACAAATTCCTACATGTTTGTTCCTGTAGTTCCAAAGAAAAACATGTTTCTTCCACTCCTAAGTATAAATATATTTTAAAAAATTGAATGAATATATCACCACAGCACATCAGTCTCCTACATACCATTCTCCCATCGCCTATGATCAAAGTTTCGTCCCTGAAAAGGGTGGTGCATCGGCGGCTCCATGCCGGACTCCGTATCTTCTCCGCCCTCTCGGTAGGAGCTATCTTCTTCACCTACATCTTCACTACACATACATTAACATCCAATCTTTCAAACCATCCTCTTGTTTTAAACAACCAAACCCTCATCATACAACAACATCATGTAAAGTTAACCTCGTACAGAATCCTAAAACCTGCACATGCTCAACAAACTCATGTGTTGCAAGATGATCACAATCCTTTGGTTCCATCCATCAATCATTTTATAGAATTCGATATTTTAAAGTCAACCGCTTTTACTCAAACATTCAAGAAACGGGCGAATGAATTCTTTAAAGCCGGATGCAAAGTTCGGTTCTTTATGATATGGATGTCAACCTCCATGAGGGTGTTCGGAGATAGAGAATTTATTGCAGTAGATTCTCTATTCAAGTCGAATCCAAACAGTTGTTTGATGATATTATCAAACACTATGGATTCTGGTCAAGGGTTTCAGATCTTGAAACCCTTGATCAACCGCGGGTGTCATGTTCAAGCCATGACACCCGACTTGGACTTTTTGTTCAAGAACACCCCAGCTCAATCTTGGCTGGATAATATCAAGAAGGGGACGAGAGATCCCGGTAAAATCCCATTAGCACAAAACCTCTCGAATTTGATCAGGCTTGCAATTCTTTACAAGTACGGTGGTGTTTACATCGATACGGATTTTGTCATTTTGAAAGATTTTAGTAGCTTGCGCAACTCGATTGGCGCGCAAAGTGCTAAACGATCGGGTAACTGGACTAGGTTGAACAATGCAGTATTGGTCTTTGACAAGAATCATTTGTTATTATACAAATTCATGGAGGAATTTGCATCAACTTTCGATGGTAACAAATGGGGTTACAATGGACCATATCTTGTGTCCCGGGTGGTGGAACGAGAGGCTACAAACCTCAAGATGAATTTTACGGTTTTGCCACCACGTGCGTTTTATCCTGTGGATTGGACACGTGTAGGAGGCTTTTTTACCACTCCGGTTAATAAGGTTCACCGGAGATGGGTTGAAGCCAAAGTGTATCAGCTAAAGAAGTTGGCTTACGGTGTCCATCTATGGAACAAGCAAAGTAGCAAATTAAGGATCGAGGAAGGAAGCATCATGGGCAGATTGATTCATGATTATTGTGTCATATGCAACGTAAAATAACTTCCTGGTTTGTCCAAAGTCTTTACAACTTAATTAGTCATGATGATCAAAGGCCACAAGTTTAATTAAATTATAACTTTGTTTCAGAACCAATAATACAATTACATGTGTGCATCGAATGTTTTGTACAATCTTGATACGGTCTCATGTAAAATAGTTATCGTTGACTTTAGAAGAATAGTTTGTTTTCAGTGCAATGCTTGAAAATAAACAATACAAGGATTATGACATCTAAACCTCTCATATAATTAAGTAATTTGTTGTAAGCAAGTCTAATAAGCCACGTCTTCAAGCAAAAATTCAATAAAAGTTTTAATAACTAGCTTATCATTACTTGTATTTCAAGTAATGAAATGAGAGTTGCAAACATTTGTGTGGATTTTCAACCTTCTAATAGATTTAATGTTAATCCTTTGGAATATAAATATTTAATGGTAGCTCGCTCTCTTTTTTTGGACCATAATACAAATTCTCCTATATTAAGTATTGCAACTTATTATGTTATTTGTTACTGAATAATAGCTGCAATTAATCTATTGTTTAATTTGGTGGACGTTCTGAGTTGCTAACATCCCTCTTTTGTCAATGAATTAATAAGATAAACTATTTCACCTTTGTTACCCGATCGAGTGTCAACAAAACTTAAGGAGTGAAGAAACACTAATCGAACCCCGGGCAGATTACGGATAACCTGGGGGTTAAATAAATGTTTCCCACGAGGGGTTAGACCCGGCAAAGATGGTTCTTCTGATAACCTGCAAAACAGACACCGTGAGCTCGTCACTGAGAAGGGGGGGGGTTCCTCCTTGTGACCACCCTCTGGCGTGAGAATCAGACTAGATTGCTCTTGAATATAAATGTATATTAAGAGATTGCTAGAGCAGATATCAGGTATAATATGTAATACGAGATAGTATATGATGATAAGATGAGATGATCATACCATTTGGGGTATTTATAGCCGAAGGTAGGTTTCCAAGAAGGTGTAGCCGGCTGAATAGTATTCCTGTTCTACCAACTGTGGCCTACGCACGTGCCATGCTGGTAGTTGGTGGGTAGGCAGCGGCTGACAGTGACCAGGCCTGCTGTGTACTATTCCTTTTCCACCAACTGCCGGCTATGCACGTGGTATGACAGGAGTTGGTGAGTAGGCAGCGGCTAATAGTGACATACAGTACAAGAGCATGCTGCTCGCCATACTGTTGTCAATGAGCTGTCGTATCTTTGGTCAGATCTTTTGCCCATACCTCGTCAGGTACAGTACAAAAGATCTTCCCGTATCGTACGGACTGGCTTATTTGGGCGGGAGTATTCCCCCTCCCGCCTTTGTGCGGGATTGTTCCTGGCTTTGCTCATTCCTTCAGGTGACAACTGAATTATTTGAGAGCTAAGTGTCTTGTGCGTGTAGCCTTGCTGCGCGGGTGGCCTTCCCTGATGGCTTGTATCCGCAACTGCGGGAACAGGCAGAGTACTTCACCATTGGGAGGCATTTCCTGAGGGAACAGCTTGCGTACTGCGCGTAAGGACGTCACGTCTCTGAGCATGGTGGGTCCTGCGGATCCAGTTGGTTTCTGCGCAGACGTCTCTCTTCAAGGTGAGTCTTGCGGGTCCAACTGGGCTCTGCTGGGACCTACCTCTTCAAGTCCCCCCAGTCCAATGTTCTTCTCATGAATGTTTAATAAAGTGAGGTGAACTTTTGGACTTAAGCAAAGGGTTTTGAAAAAGGTTTAGTTTTAAGGTTTTCCATGGGAATTCTTCCCGCGGAAGTCCTTGTCACTTGCAGAAATTCCCGACTTTCCTGCTTGATCTTTGGGTATGATGCGGGTAGGTCTGTAACCTCCTCGCAAGTCAGGAGCGTTGAGTCCCACTTGTGTGGATTCTCCATGAGGTTTTGGTAGTTTTGAACATAGTGATCAATTATGTTAAAACCACCAATTCCATCCTGGAGCTTCAAACAATGTAGTTCTCGACGTTCCCGCTATGCGGGGATGTTATTCCCGTTTCCGCAAGCATTGCCCAGAAGATCCTTCTTGGTTTCAATTCCCTGCGGAGCGCTAGGTATGTGAAGGGTTTTGCCTTAACACTGTACCCGCGCTCGTCTTACGGTTACTTTACTTCCAAGGTATTTCTGGCGTCAATTCCCTGCGGGTGCTAAGTATGTGAAGGGTTTTGCCTTAACACTGTACCCGCACCCGTCTTATAGTTACTTGGTTGCCGAGGTATTCTTGGCTTCAATTCCCTGCAGGTGCTAAGTATGTGAAGGGTTTTGCCTTAACACTGTACCCGCACCTGTCTTACAGTTACTTGGTTGCCAAGGTAAGGGGTATTTTCCCGCTTAATTTTGAATCTTTTTGAATTTTTTGAAATTCGAAGAGTTGGTGAAAGGATAAGAACAGTCCAAACTACTGAAACGTCGTGCGACGGTTTCTTCTGACTGTGTCAGGACGTGCAGGAAGTTATGGTGACGTGACAGTACCTGGTCATTCCAGACGCTTTTTCAGGCGCGTGGGCGCGATTTTTCGGGCGCGTGGCCGCGAAATTAATGGCACGCGTCCTTTCAACAGCTGTTGCCAGCTTGCTTTTTGCCACGTGTCATAGTTTCATTGCACCTTCGATTTCTCTCTCTTCCGTATTAAATTCATCGCATTAATTGCGATTAGTATATAAAGGGGGAGAGGGTTCTTTGTAATCCACACTTTCACTTCTCTTCATCTTCAAAACGATTTCCGGCGAATACTCACCTTTTCAGTCGAGCATTCTCTTGAAATCGTTTTCTTCTTTCGTATCTGCAAGATGTCGTCTCACGATCTTGAGGCTACAGTCCAGGAGGCTGGGGTGTACGCCGATGACAAGAGTACTGCTGGCGAGTGCCAGTGTGCTCTGCCTGTCGATCTATATCAGTACATCGTCAGGAAGTTCATGCTCGAGGGTGTTCGGAGATAGAGAATTTATTGCAGTAGAATCTCTATTTAAGTCGAATCCAAACAGTTGTTTGATGATATTATCAAACACTATGGATTCTGGTCAAGGGTTTCAGATCTTGAAACCCTTGATCAACCGCGGGTGTCATGTTCAAGCCATGACACCCGACTTGGACTTTTTGTTCAAGAACACCCCAGCTCAATCTTGGCTGGATAATATCAAGAAGGGGACGAGAGATCCCGGTAAAATCCCATTAGCACAAAACCTCTCGAATTTGATCAGGCTTGCAATTCTTTACAAGTATGGTGGTGTTTACATCGATACGGATTTTGTCATTTTGAAAGATTTTAGTAGCTTGCGCAACTCGATTGGCGCGCAAAGTGCTAAACGATCGGGTAACTGGACTAGGTTGAACAATGCAGTATTGGTCTTTGACAAGAATCATTTGTTATTATACAAATTCATGGAGGAATTTGCATCAACTTTCGATGGTAACAAATGGGGTTACAATGGACCATATCTTGTGTCCCGGGTGGTGGAACGAGAGGCTACAAACCTCAAGATGAATTTTACGGTTTTGCCACCACGTGCGTTTTATCCTGTGGATTGGACACGTGTAGGAGGCTTTTTTACCACTCCGGTTAATAAGGTTCACCGGAGATGGGTTGAAGCCAAAGTGTATCAGCTAAAGAAGTTGGCTTACGGTGTCCATCTATGGAACAAGCAAAGTAGCAAATTAAGGATCGAGGAAGGAAGCATCATGGGCAGATTGATTCATGATTATTGTGTCATATGCAACGTAAAATAACTTCCTGGTTTGTCCAAAGTCTTTACAACTTAATTAGTCATGATGATCAAAGGCCACAAGTTTAATTAAATTATAACTTTGTTTCAGAACCAATAATACAATTACATGTGTGCATCGAATGTTTTGTACAATCTTGATACGGTCTCATGTAAAATAGTTATCGTTGACTTTAGAAGAATAGTTTGTTTTCAGTGCAATGCTTGAAAATAAACAATACAAGGATTATGACATCTAAACCTCTCATATAATTAAGTAATTTGTTGTAAGCAAGTCTAATAAGCCACGTCTTCAAGCAAAAATTCAATAAAAGTTTTAATAACTAGCTTATCATTACTTGTATTTCAAGTAATGAAATGAGAGTTGCAAACATTTGTGTGGATTTTCAACCTTCTAATTAATTTGTTATGTTTAAGCCCTGCGATAATTTAAAATAACATTAACATACAAATTAATAAAGTAATAATGTTGAAAGTTTAAAATTGTATAACTATGATATACCCATTAGAAGTATGTTCAAACATATAACCTCAACAACATATAGTTTTTGAAGTATACTGCATTGTAGTTGTTTGCTGACTATCAATCTTTGGTTTGGAAGGGGGAGGTCGTAGGTATCCACTGTCGAAGCATGAAATGAATCTGACCTGATCCATGACGATATTTCCACGGATTTCGAGATGAACGAACCACGTCTTGATCTTCTTCTCCGGTTGCTTGAGATCTGCAATGGCCTTTTGGGGGTGTGGAGGTGACTGCTAAGAAATCTCAAGGATCTCTTGTTTACAGACACAAAAATATGGTGGTGGCTCTTATTGAGCATGACCCCTTAATAAGGAGGTGGAGACCTCCTTATATAGAGAGCCTCATGGCCACCATCATGGTACCCTAATGGGCCTGGCCCAGTTAGGGTTACCTCCACAAAACCCCCTCAGCCCAATAACATTGTATTAGTCCATATAATAAAATAAGCCAAACATAATAAATTTAGGGTCGTAAAACCGGGTTTAGTACCATACCCCTACAAGCCCCCCAAGTCCAGTGTTGCTCCTAGGCGCGCAAGCGTTTAGGTGGAGCGCTGGACTTTATGAGGTGTGTTAGGACATGAGGCGGTTTTTTCCCTTTTCTTCGGCCTTGTCTTTATTTTCTTTGAGTTTTGGGAGGTTTTCTTCATGATGGTGACATGTTGTGGTCCTTATGATAATGATGGTGTACTAGCATGAATAAGATATAGCACGCATCATAACAATAGTGGCGCGGGGCCTGATAAAAGATAAAGTGCGCGTCTCGATAATAATGTAACATACCTTGCGCGCGAGGCAGCTTACGAGCTATGAGAATAATAAAGCTTGCGCGCGAGGCGACTTACGAGCTATGAGAATAATAAAGCTTGCGCGCGAGGCGACTTACGAGCTATGAGAATAATAAAGCTTGCGCGCGAGGCGACTTACGAGCTATGAGAATAATAAAGCTTGCGCGCGAGGCGTCTTACGAGCTATGAGAATAATAAAGCTTGCGCGCGAGGCGACTTACGAGCTATGAGAATAATAAAGCTTGCGCGCGAGGCGACTTACGAGCTATAAGAATAATAAAGCTTGCGCGCGAGGCGTCTTACGAGCTATAAGAATAATAAAAGCTTGCGCGCGAGGCGTCTTACGAGCTATAAGAATAATAAAGCTTGCGCGCGAGGCGACTTACGAGCTATAAGAATAATAAAGCTTGCGCCCGAGGCGACTTACGAGCTATAAGAATAATAAAGCTTGCGCGCGAGGCGACTTACGAGCTATAAGAATAATAAAGCTTGCGCGCGAGGCGACTTACGAGCTATAAGAATAATAAAGCTTGCGCGCGAGGCGTCTTACGAGCTATAAGAATAATAAAAGCTTGCGCGCGAGGCGACTTACGAGCTATAAGAATAATAAAGCTTGCGCGCGAGGCGACTTACGAGCTATAAGAATAATAAAGCTTGCGCGCGAGGCGTCTTACGAGCTATAATATGATGATAATGACTGGCCCACTAGGGCCTCTTCTGCGCAGGATGACTATCCCGGCTTGTATTCAAAATAATAATGGAGGCACAAACGGCCAGATAGTAATAATAATGTCATAGGCGTTTGTGCAACTCGTAGCCGAACCTGCAAAAACACATCAACTAAAAGTGGATGTATTACAAGGTTCCCATCCTCGGGCAAATTATGAGGTGTGCCCAACCTATGTTGGCGCGTGGCCGTTTGGGATATTATTAGGCTCCCGACCTTTATGTTTGGCGCACGGCCTATGGGTTTGAGGATTCCCAACCTTTAAGTTTGGCGCGTGGCCTATGGGTTTATGAGGATTCCCAACCTTTAAGTTTGGCGCGTGGCCTATGGGTTTATGAGGATTCCCAACCTTTAAGTTTGGCGCGTGTGATATGCGCCACGCGCAGATGTTTCATGCGCAGATGTGATATGCATGAGCATATGCGTGAGCATACGTGATGCGTGAGCATATGCGTGAGCATACGTCATGCGTGAGCATATGCGATATGTGCCACGCGCATAGGTTTTGGCTTTGTGTCTTCATGACATCCTGATTTTAAGCCTCGTCTATATTTTGTGGGTTGACCCGCCCCGCTCGATGTTAAGGCGGGTGCATACCCCCTTCAATAATCCCATGCGCGGCCCCGACCTGAAACCTCAACAACTATGTTTTGACATGTGCTTTGCCTTAGTTGTGCTTAGGTATGTTATGGTCCAACTGCGCAATATGTGGGATGGATGCTATGAGTAATTTGAGCTAAAGCTCATATTATTGGGCTAAGGCCCTGACGTTTCAGAGTTGAAACTCGTCAACGCGTCTGAGCTTGAAGCTCGCGCATGTATGTTTTACTTCGTTTTATTTTTTGTTTGATGTCAATATAATGTTGTCATATTGCTCAAATTAATAAAAGGAAGTGTGAAACATGTATGCAAAAATCAAAATCAGGCTTGCACACGCATGGCGGCGGAGTCGTGACTCGCGGACGTGCATGCATGGCGGCGAAGCTTGATCCTTGGCAGTGCGCATGCAAACCGGCGGAGTGGTGACTCGCGGGCGCGCATGCATTGCGGAGAGTTGCGTGGGCATGCATGTCGGCGAGTCTTTTGCGCAAAACCCACATGGTGGTTTCCACGGGCGCTCACGCATGTCGGCGGAATGGTGACCCGCTGGCGAGCATGCATGGTGGCAGTATTCTGCGCAAAACCCACATGGTGGCGAAAGTCTTCGTAATCTAGACTGTACCTTTAAACCTAAAATCCAGGTCTGTAATCCAGATCTAGATCTGTAAATCAGGTCTAGATAGATCTGAAGCTCGGAGCGAAGAGAATTTAAAACCATCACAGATCCGGAGGCTTGATCATCCGAATCAGGTAGTTTCTTTTCTGGATCTACAAATCCTTTTCAGCTTCATTTTTGCACAGATCTGGAAGCCTCTTTTAGATCTATGGATCTTTTTGAGCTTTAATAGAACAAGTCTTGAAGCCTCTTTCTGTAAACTTCCAGATCTGGGTTTTTCTTGGGAGAGATCTGAGAACCGAGACGAAGATCGAAGGGTAGTTCGTTGCCGTCCCACGGATGGCGCCAATGTCGAAGCATGAAATGAATCTGACCTGATCCATGACGATGTTTCCACGGATTTCGAGATGAACGAACCACGTCTTGATCTTCTTCTCCGGTTGCTTGAGATCTGCGATGGCCTTTTGGTGGTGTGGAGGTGACAGCTAAGAAATCTCAAGGATCTCTTGTTTATAGACACAAAAATATGGTGGTGGCTCTTATTGAGCATGACCCCTTAATAAGGAGGTGGAGACCTCCTTATATAGAGAGCCTCATGGCCACCATCATGGTACCCTAATGGGCCTGGCCCAGTTAGGGTTACCTCCACAAAACCCCCTCAGCCCAATAACATTGTATTAGTCCATATAATAAAATAAGCCAAACATAATAAATTTAGGGTCGTAAAACCATGTTTAGTACCATACCCCTACATCCACAAATGACAAGGTTTAAAAAAAATTCGTAATAAAACAAAATAGTATGTTTGAAAACGTAAAATGGATGAAGTTTAGCTACAAAAATATATAAATAAGTCAAAGAGTGATGCACATATCAAATAAAACCCTTAAAAAATATGATTTCATCTCTGCCTCTATAGTTAACTAAAAAAGCAAGTATTTGTCTACATTTTTTTTACTTTTCAAAATCTATCACATCCGACTCTTTATTTATATTTCTTACTTATAAACACATATTTTATAAAAAAAAAATTATACATTCACAAGAGAAAAATATATAAAGAGTAAAATATGAGCCCTAAAATATAGAAATTTATTTCAATTTTCACTATATATTTTAGTCTGTTAAAAATAACCCAATATAGCGATGCTTAAGTTGTTTTTTATTCTTCATTGGCATCTACAAAGAAAGTATAGATATTGAGATTTGAGACTTCGTAAACTTTATATATATATATACACATACTAGATTTTATCCCCCATAATACGGGGTTGTTTTACATTATTCGTTTTTAATATTTATATATGTATATTTGGATTTTAATTTTATTTATTGTAAGAAAGTTAATAATTAATATACTTGAGGTTTGATGATGAAATGGTTTCACAAATAAATGATATGTTATAATCCGGTTTAAAAGCTATCTGGGTTTGGTGATACCCATTACCCGTTTATTTTCTTTATTATAAATTTGTTTCTTTTCTTAATTATAAACAATATATTTTTTAAATAAAATATGATATTAACTTTTAACATATACCTATTTTATAGAATTTTCATATCAAATATTTGATGAGATTATTTTTTAATATAATGAGATGTTATAACCCGTTTAAGAGCTATCTGGGTTTGGTTAGACCTTTACCTGTGAATTCGGGTCAAATGCGTAAGAAGCCTTCATTTACAAATAAAGCAATCTGATGGCTAGAGAGAATGATTGTTTTACATTTTTCGTTTTTAATATTTATTTTTTGGATTTTAAATTTCTTTATTGTAAGAAAGTTAATAATATACTTAGGGTTTGATGATGAAAGGGTTTCATAATAAATGATATGTTATAACCCGTTTAAAAGCTATCTAGATTTTGTGACCCATGACCCGCTTATGTTTTTTGTTGTAAAACTGTTTATTAATTATAAATAATATATTTTTCTTTTCAACTAAATATTAAATTTTAGTATATCCCTATTTTATAGGATTTTCATATCAAATAATTGGTAAGATTAATTTATAATTTAATGAGATGTTATAACCCGTTTAAGAGCTATCTGGTTTTGGTAAGACACATACCCATGAATTTTGGTTAAATCAATGAGAGGCCTCCATTTAAAAATCAAGCAATCTGGTGGCTTCCATAAAAGGGGGGGAGCGACCACATCGCGACACGTAGGATTTTAGGGTCTTCGTTTATATATATTATAGATAGGAGAAGTATAGTTTGAAAACCCTCTTGAGTTGAGAAAACCCGTGAAAACCCTATGTAACATCGTTTTTTTTGTTACATGTAATATATGTTGTAACATTTAATACAAAACATCGAAAACATAAAAAAAAATGTTTTGCTATTTTTTAGTAATTTTTATATATGTTTTCAGAAGATAAAAAATGTAAATAAACTTTTACATTTTTTATTAACTTTAATTGTGGACCACAAGATTTAATCTTTAATTAAAACATGTGATTGAGAATGGATTTAATCTTTATTTTTTTATTAGCACTCGAATATGTTTTATTTATATCCTTTTAACAATAAATTTGCTACATAGGGGGGTGTCTGGGATTTCATATTTTATCTTTTTATAATTTATTAACTTATCCCCCTTCACAATAACACGCAATACCAATTATCTTTTAACCTTTTTAAAAGTTAATAAGTTATAAGTTGTTTAAAATAAGCAATCCCAAACACCTCATTATTATTTTGAAACGACTAATAAACCAGAAGTTAGAGCTCAAAACAATTACAATCTAACATCAAATATAACATAAATTTATTAACGCGATATTGTAGACCATACCTCCAAAACAGGAGCAACTCCAATGAAAAGGTGTTGAACGGGTTCACTTTTCTCAAACCACTCTTGGGCATCCTTCATAGACTTATGCAAGTGGTCATCGGTTTCCTTTGCCCAGTTGATGCTTTCAAATGCATCAAGATTTGATACCATCCCCCATAGGCTACCTTGGATCTTGTACCTTTAACTTAAACCTGGTTATATGCAACAGAAACAACAAGATCCAAGGTAGTCTGTTCTGTTCATAGCATTTGCATAGCGCCGTTATTAACGCGACAGAAGATTCTCTGCCTTTGGTAACTGATGAAAGACTATGGAAGATGGAGTCTTTCATCATATCAACGTTTTTAATACCCAGATCAGCTATCTTTTTCAAAGTCGATAGGACATTGATTGGTTGGCAATTTGGTTTTAGTCTCTGTAAATGGCATTTCAATAAATACATTGTTAGTAATAAAAGAAAGCATAAAATTTTTTCCAGTTTGGAAAAGTCTATAACCATTAGTCGGTTACCTTATGAGCATCAAGGGTTTTGTTCTCCTTTATAGCGTTCCAGATATTTTGTGCATTGGAGGAAAATTCTAAAACAGGAACAACCTCTAGCCTATCGCCATGGAAGAACCTTTACCTCAAACTAGCCACCTTCAAAGACCAATAAAAAAGTAGATAAATAATAACTTTATTGTTTAAAACATCAATATGCTTCTGGATGGCCCGACTGAACTTTATCCTAATCCTGAATGTGTAAAGATCACGATCCTGATGACATAAATTTAGCAGGTCACGTCATTAAAAATTTGACATGATTGAACTTGCTCTTTATATCATCAACACATTTTACTGATAAAAATGTTCTCATCATTTTACACTGTCTTATTTTTATTACTGTGTTAGGCTATTTGGTATTGCGGCCGGGGCATTGGAGAAATTAGACTTATGTTCGTTTATCTTTGGTCAATTATCTTCATTTGTGTTTATTTCTGCCCATTTAAGTTTGTGAGCTTTCGTTTAGTTTCAAATGAATGAACACGAACATATCGATTCTGTAAATGAAGCAAAAAATGTTCGGTTGTGTCTGTGTTCGCGTTCTGCTATAAGCGTCGGTTTTGCTTGGTTATAGTTAATTTGGAGTTACGTTTGGGTTGTTTTCTCCTCCTAGGTAGAGGTGCACAAATAGGTTTTTTTAAAAAAACCGGTTCGGTTATTAACCGGACCGGTTTTTTTTCACCCGGAAAAAAACCGGTTCGGTTAATAACCGGACCGGTTAATAACCGGTTTTTTTTTATCTGAAATCCCTAACCGGTCTAACCGGTTAGGACCGGTTTAGAAACCGGTTCAGACCGGTTAATAAACCGGTTTTTTTATTAACCGGTTTTATAAAAACCGGTTTTCAGGTTAACCGGTTTTTTTTTTTTTTTTTTTTTTTTTTTTAAATAACCAGTATTTTTCCACAGTATAAACAAACCGGTAACTACAAGGCAAACCGGTAACTACAAGGCAAAACTTGACTTACTCCATTCTTTGCTTTCGTTGTTATGGTTCTTTGCTTGGAAGATTAAAAACACATAACTTTCATTTATAGCTTTTACATTAAAAATACAAACATTAAATCGTTATCGCATATTCGTATCTCAAAAATACAAACATTAAAGAATGCGTAGACACGATTACATTAACAACTTGTTGTTTCTTACTCATTATTTGCCTCTATGTTTGCTGTTTCTTTAACTAATTTTCTTCGCTACCCGATCCCGAGCTATTCCTTAGGTAATCGTCGTACGCGGCTTCTTCATCGGTCATTGGTTGAGTGTGTCCTTGATTGACCTCGTCTTCATACAAGCCCGCCTCATAGTCCATTTCCCCCTCGAGTGAGCGTTGATGTTGTGCCCTATCTAAAGAGTCCAAGTAATCCTTGTAGCAAATCGACATCTCTACAGCTGGTGGAGTGAGTCGAGTCCTCCTAATCGATATAACCCTGCCAGAAACAGAAAAAGCAGACTCCGAAGCTACCGTGGAAGCTTGGACCGTTAGTAAATCTTTGGCCATGGCGGCGAGGATCGGAAACTCATCCTCCTTACCTCTCCACCAAGCCAGCAAATCAAGACTTCTAAATTCATCCGGAGTCATGTGTTTCACAAAGTTGGTACCACCATACCTTCCAAGTTCACTGCTTGGGGTGTTTACCTTTTGACGTTTACCGGCGTCTTCCCAAATCATGTAGTACATCCCCATTTCAAGGTCGGTTTGGGATTGGGATTGGGCAACAGCTCTTAACGAGTCATGAATTTGGGAAGACGACCCGTATTTTGTAAGGTAAACATCATACATGTTTGAAAAGGTGGTGTTGAAAGCATTCTTTAAAGTTTGGTTATAATAGGGGTTTTGATCGTCGTTTAACTCTAGCTCGTCACAAATTTTTTCTATTAAAGCTTCAACACCACCAACATTGATGCAAGGGTTTAACGCAGCAGCACATGTCAAAACAGCGGGTAGTTCTTGAAAATATTTTCGGAATTTTTCTTTCATTTTTACACCCATATCAAAATAAGGTGCACCCCGACAATGAAGTTCACTCAACTTTGTGCACATGACAGCAATTTTTGGTAAAGCAATGGGGCTTGTTGGATAGTAAACCCCGGATAAACTAGTTGTGCAAGATTTAAAAATTTGAAGGACCTCCGTAACGATCTCAATCAATAACCAGTTTCTAGGATCGTACGGTGCACATTTACCCCTACTTGACAAAATTTGATGAAACGCAATTAATGATTCTTTTTGTTGGATGACTTTCTCAAACATATCACAAGTCGAGTTCCATCTTGTTGGACAATCCCAATTTGGCCCCAACCATTGACAATTAGCTTCTACACAAAATTTTTTGTATCTTGAAAATGTTTTATTGTTGCTAAAAACATCTCGTAACATTCTTTTAAAATTGTTTCTTTGCGTTTCGATCACGTTTAACCCGTCTTGCACGGCCAAGTTGATAATATGTGCAATGCATCGGCTATGAAAAAACGCTCCATCACAAATAGGTTTATACTTTAATTTTAAATGGCCAACCGCGGCCGTATTGTTGGACGCGTTATCAAACGAAATTGAAAAGATTTTATGTTCAATCTTGTATTGTCGAATGACTTTATCCAAGAGTTTAAAAATATTTCTACCCGTATGCGGGTAATCAAACAATTGAAACGCAACGGTTCGTTTCATCATTTGCCACGACTCGGGGTCAACCCAATGAGCCGTCACACAAATGTATGAGTCGGGCGAACCATTAGGTACCGACCACACATCCGTTGTTAAGTTTACACCAGTTTGTAAGTTTGAAAAGTATGAAATTAGTTCGGATTTAGCGTTTTTCCAAGCTTTAAGACAATCTCTTCTAAGGGTCGAACGACTTACGTGTTGGTAGTATGGTTGAACATACTTTTGCATCATCTCCGTGAATTGAGGGTTGTCGAAGTGGTTGAAAGGAAGTGTTTGTTGAATCACAAAGTTTGAAAACTGTTGACGTACCGCTTCAAGGTCGTACGTAAACACCGCTCCTTGATTCGTCATCTCCGGCTGCGAACTACTTCCCGATTCGTCCTTCAAGGCCTTGCAAAAGGGCCTTTGTAATTGAGCGTGAGATAACAAAATAATCGCGTATGAAATAAACGTTTAGAGCGTTTGGAGCGTTTGAGGTTGTATAAACGAGTGTGATCTAACCAATACCCAACCTAAACTATATATAGATGTTTGTGGGGGTAATATGGTAAAAAAAAAACGGTCAAAAAAAAAACGGCTATATAGCCGTTTTACAACGGAAATAAACCGGTTTTTAACCGTTTAACCGGTTACTAAAAAACCGGTTAACCGGTTTTTCTATAACGGTCATAAACCGGTTTATAAAAAAACCGGTTAACCGGTTTTTTAGTAACCGGTTATTTAAAAAAACCGGTTTTTTTTATAACCGGTTTGAAAACCGGTTTAGGCTCTAAAAAGTATAACCGATATACAAACCGGCGGTTTGTAAACCGGTCAAACCGGTTTTAAAAAAACCCGGTTTTTTAAAAAACCGGTTTCCGGTTTAAACCGGCAAACCGGTTCGAGGACCGGTTTTTTTGACCACCTCTACTCTAGGGATGATGTATCACAATAATAATAATAATAATAATAAGTCTATCCCAAACTCCTCCTCCACCAGTAATTGACAGACAGCTGCAGAAAGAGAAATTGAGGTTTCTTGTCTTTCTATTGGACGAATGACCAAACACTTACTCACACCTCGATTCGATCATCTCCTAGTTTTCTTCTTCCCACAAAATCCCTCTTTTGTTATTTATTATTATTTCATCTCCACAAACCCTAATTCCCGATCTGGGTTTTGAAGCATGAACTTCAGGAACATGGAAGAGTTCTGGCCCTTTTACATGACCCAACACTCCAAGCCCGCCACCCGCAGATGGCATTTTGCCGGCACGCTTTCTAGCCTTGTCTGCTTCGTTTACGCACTCCTCTTCAATTGGTGGCTCCTGTTGGTTGTGCCTGTGCTTGGATACGGCATGGCTTGGTACAGCCACTTCTTTGTTGAAGGAAACGTGCCGGCCACTTTCGGCCATCCGGTATGGTCGTTTTTGTGTGATTACAAGATGTTTGGGCTAATGCTCACTGGCCAGATGGATGGAGAGATCAAAAGGCTTGGTAAAAGACCTCTCTTGCAACCCTACTGATTTCATTTCTGTTTTCTTATACTTGTAATAAGGACGGACGGACGGACGGACATGTTTGTTTGCTCTGGTTACATTACATTACATGTTTGGTTTGCTGTCTATGCCTATGTATATATATATATTAATTAATTAAATAATCTATTATTCTTCAAGTCATTGTTTGCTTGCTTTGGATGAGATTGAATTTGCAGTTAATGTTTCATTTCCATTTACATAATTACTTACATTTGTTGGCTTACATCTTATATGTGTTTGATTTTGTGTTTATACATCCCTATTCTCTTTTCTTTTTGGTTATATACATTCTGGTTTAATATGTGCTTAATCTCCTAAACTTATCTGTGTTTTTGTTTAAATTGTTAATATTCTATCCAACAGAGGATAAGGATTTCGGATAATCGGTTTAAAATAAACAAATTTCATGTTAGGTTTATCTCAAGTTAGAAATTCGCACCCCTAGTTAAAAGCCCCTTAACAACTGTGTGGTCAGGGCCTCCCAAGCATACGATAGGAGTGCATATCTCGTTTGATCGATATGACAGCCGGTTGAGTGTAGGGTAAAAGTAGACAAAACATGTCGTTTTTGTTATTATCTACATAGAGATTGTGTTGGGATTGGAATTGACAACTAGATTTAGAGATATGTTGATATAGTTGGACTTATTTGTTCAAGTGATGGAAATATTTTATCAAGTGCACTCTGTGGAAATGATAATGAGATCTTGGCAGTTGTTTCAGTGGTGGCATATATCAAACTAAAGAAATTATACTTTTTTGATGAATTGTTAAATATAATAAAGGATTATGTTAACTCAGGAGTCCAAGTACAAAGAAACACAATAAGCTATCAACATTATCATATGTTTTGGCACCATTGTAGATATGCAAATTAAACAGTTTAGTGATTTTGTTGAGGTTAATGCATGATTACTTCAAAAAATATGGCAGCTTTGAGTTCATTCTCCAACTGTGATGCATCAAAGCTGCTAAGATTTGGTAAATTGTATTCATATGATTCTGATAATGTGAGAAAAATTACACTTGATATCAACCTGCAATATAGAGAAAAATTGTTAATTTGTTGTATCGCTGAGTAATGATGGAGACACAAGAAACATATATCTAATCATTTGGTGTATCTATTACTATTACTAAAGTTGACATTGGTTTTACACATTGAGAGCGCAACAATTGACTAATCAAGACTGCTAATACTAAAAGTATAACCGGACACTTTAAAAATATATGCCAAAGCAATGGATGGCAAAGCAATGGAGCCACAACAGTGAGGTGATATAAAAACCCGTTTAGTTTAATAATCCAACTAGTAAACGTCACTTACTTGTCTAGTCTCCCATCATCATCTGGTGTCGCGGAAACTAAATGATGGGAGAGAAATCGAACCTGGGTCACGTGGAACACCAAGTCTCTTCCTTACTACAAGCTAATTGACATAAATATTAGCGTTGATTAGTGTTTATCATTCATGTAAAAAAAGATATTGTTAACCTAACAAAAAAATATATAGCAAATAATATATATAGTGTTGAAAAGCAAAGGAAAAATAAAAGCAAATAATAATAATTCCCAAAGTTTGTTAGTTTGAACCCTGAATCTACCTTGGTTTTCGTCTCACAATGTGTTACGCCAAATAGTTCTGCACGACTGTCATGTCACACCCCAACCTAAGGCGGAAATGCCGGGGCGTGATCCGATTGCTCACAGCTCGAAGATACTATCATAATATAAAAGTAATAATATCTAATTAATTATTTTAATTCAAATAAACACACATGTTTACAAATACAATAACCAATTAAATAACAGATATGAATTCAAATAAAGTTTAACTTGTTTTCATCCTAAAGTCTTGTCTACGTGCCCAATCTTCAATCTTCCATACAAGTAACCTGCATATGCGTATAAAATGGAGTTTTTGTCAACATAAAGTTGAGTGAGAATATCACCAATTTGACACAACAATAAAATAAGCATAACGTGATAAGTGCGAATAATGAAATCAAACCATAAACAAGTATGTGGACCGTTGCCAAGCGAATCGGGCATTGGTCACCAGCAGGAACACCCGCTATATGATTGATTGAATAGTAATTCCATCATACGATTGATTGAATAATAACACAAGTAAGCAATTAGCACGTAAGTTTGACTAAATCACTTCACAACAACACGTATGCATTTGTTTGAATATATATAGTATGAAAATATGATTACGTATGCATATGTCCCCAAAACGGTTGAAAACAGGGTGTAAAAAGGGGAATGATAAACTCTTAATTGGATTTTAGGATGAGTCTTCAACTGGATTTTAGGAAATTAGAACTTAGAAGTGATTGAACTGATTTCTGATTTTATCAATGATATACGTATATGCATAAATACTCTTAATTGCTTCCAGACATTTTTGAGTATTGGTAGATAAAAGAAACCACTACTTTCTGTACAATTGTGGAGAAACACAGGCATTTCATCCATCATTTGGTATATATATAAGCTGCTCACTTTTCGAGCCGGGGGTCTCACCGGAAGCAGCCTCTCTATCCCTAAGGGATAGAGGTAAGGCTGTCTACATCTTACCCTCCTCAGACACTACCATAGCATTGCTATTGGTGGGATATACTGAGTACGATGATGATAAGCTGCTCACTTTTAGCATAAAATTTCGGCAAATTACCAAACAAACTGCAATAAAAGAATCTACAATCTGTGTCATTCAACGTTAGATGACTGCGGTGAACGAATCAGCATATCATTAAAGATGGGTATTTCATCAAAAAAGGGAATTTGTCTGTCAGACAACCGTGAGACCATGCCAAGACCCATCATACGAGCCAGCAACGATCCTCTACTGAGCCATGCTTAAGACCATGAAGCTCCGTTAATCACGCTCTAGTCACACGGTCCTATCTCATCAACCAGACATGGGTTTCTGTATTCTTGATATCATTAAAGATGGGTATTTCATCAAAAAAGGGAATTTGTCTGTCAGACAACCGTGAGACCATGCCAAGACCCATCATACGAGCCAGCAACGATCCTCTACTGAGCCATGCTTAAGACCATGAAGCTCCGTTAATCACGCTCTAGTCACACGGTCCTATCTCATCAACCAGACATGGGTTTCTGTCTTCTTAGGAATCAAGAATACAGAGGTACGAGCCTATAGAACAGATCCTGTTCAAGTAAGGTCGTGCCTCATCTTCTACTTGTGGTCTATATAAAGCACTGCTCTTTTCCACCTTGCACCGATGTGGGATATATAACTAAACCTATTCTAAGCTTGTCCTCTTTCACAAATCTATTTCCATTTTTATATTAACAATTCAAAAACCAAACAGAAAACTATTTACACTGAAATCTCTCTTATTTATAGGTTATTGTAGTTGGTGATTGTTCATGGTTTTGCAACTTGATGGTTCGGTTTGGACGATTTTAAACAAAAAAATAGTTTTGTATTAAATGCTTAGTGATGATAAGGATTGTTTATTAATATAGTGTATGTTTATAACTTTATATTCCTAAAAGAATCATAAATAATAAATGTTAACCAACCGATTCCATTTTCTGAACTATCAAACCGTTAAAGACAGAACCATGAACCTTATAGTGTATATGTATATATATATATGGCAAGTAGCATCTAATGCGACATTTACTATTGCTTTAAATTAAAATTTGTAAATACATTTGTTTTAACATTTTTCACATAGGCGTTTTTTGCGTATGTGGCATCTGATGTGGTGGCTGGCATGCAGCAACCAGTGCCACATCAGCAACATACGGGTTGCAAGTTGAGGTTGACTGCTGGAGTATGTAATAGATTATAAGTTGGTTTGGATTTCACTCCTAATTTTAAATTGGTTGCTAAAAATTAAAAAAAAAAAAAAAAGATGTAAAGGTTGGTTTATATATTGTTTGGTTTGCTTTACTTGTATAATTATATTTAACCCACAATTATCAATAAAAAGGTTAAATAATTGAAAGTGTTTGGTATTTCTACCTGTAACAAAAGATTATCTGTCTTGACTTCTATTATATGATTAGGGCAGTGTGTTGTATTTTTATATGATTAAGTTCATAATAATACAGTCTTATGTAGAATATTAATTATTGGTTATCTTGATTTTCACAAAAAACTCTGGTTATTGCAGATGCCTTGTGAGCATGTGTTTTGTCTGGATTGTGCTAGGAGTGACTCTTTATGCTATTTGTAAGACTAAAATTACTGTCTTTAAACAACTTGATTCACAGTTAAAATAATAATTGACCCCACCCGTGTTTTATTATATTTACACAGGTGTGATGAACGTATTCAGAAGATCCAGACGATTAAAATGATGGAAGGAATCTTCATTTGTGCAGCTCCACATTGTTTAAAATCGTTTGTGAAAAAAACTAATTTTGAGGCCCATGTGCACACGGTTCATGCAGATCTTGTAACTTCAAATCCTCAAAAAGATGCAAACGAGTCTGAAGTCGCAAGCACTAAGAAACCGACAACTTCTGAGTCAACGGTTCAAGCCCCGACTCCAAAACCAGCCCAAGATGGTGATCGGTCCCAACCCCAACCCCCGGTTAGACCACTCATACAGCCACCAGTTAACCCCAATCCCAACCCGCCTCATGGTTTTGATGGGTCAAACCCGTTGCATGTTCAGCAACCGAGTTTTGAATACCCAGTGACTGCACTTCAGCCGCCAGGTTTTGTAGTACCGGTGAACCCGAGTGTGATGGGTCCTGGTTCGTTTGGTCAACCGGTTTACATTGGTCAACAGGCTCCTGAAGCGGGTGTAGAACAAGGGTCTTTGTTGGGTTATCCTCAGCCTTGGAATGTTGGACCGAATGGTCAACCGTTTGACCCGTCTATGGTTATGAATCAAGGTGGTTTCTTTCAAGGAGGTCTACCATCGCAGGTGGCTAACCCGGCACAACCACCGCCTCAGCCTATGCCATTTGCTGGTTTTCATGGTGGTGATCCAAGTCATGTTGGAATGGGGTATGGATGGCAGCAAGACAAGCGTGACAGTTTTGGAAATGGTCAAGATTAATGTTGTTGATATTCCGTTTTCGACTTTTTGTGACGGTTTTGTAACTTGTTAGTTTTGATATGATTCTCATCGGTCTTGGATTTGCATGTTGTGGTCACTTCAAATGGGTAGATGTTGTCATGAGTAGTTTTTGCAGCCAGTCCTTTTGGTTATATTTTATTTTTGGAAAATCAAAACATGGCTTTTTTCATGTTTCAAGAGCATTCTCATCCATGATGGTTACGATACAAATATGTTAGAATTGAGTAAGGGATTTAATTGTTAAGGATCTTTTAGGGATGTTCACGGTCTGGTTTGACCGGCTTTGATGAGAAAGTTGGGCCCGGCTCTTAACTACAGCTTTAGAAAAAGAAATGACAAACTAAAGTGGAAGGTCTGTTGGGTCTTTTGTGTTGATTTACACGGCTGGTTTCATGGTCCAAACCTTAAACTGAACCGTAAATTGTTTTCTGTTAAAATCGAACCATATGTATTTCAAACAGGTCAAATTGGCAGACTTTCTGTAACTTGAGCGGTTTTGCTGGTTTTTACGGCTTTTGACTGACTGGTGGCAAATACCAGCCAACTTAACTGCCTGTTAGTCGAGTGGGTGAATCACTGAATCGGATGAGTCTTCAACTGGATTTTAGGAAATTAGAACTTAGAAGTGATTGAACTGATTTCTGATTTTATCAATGATATACGTATATGCATAAATACTCTTAATTGCTTCCAGACATTTTTGAGTATTGGTAGATAATATAAACCACTACTTTCTGTACAATTGTGGAAGAAACACAGGCATTTCATCCATCATATGGTATATATATATAAGCTGCTCACTTTTAGCATAAAATTTCGGCAAATTACCAAACAAACTGCAGTAAAAGAATCTACAATCTGTGTCATTCAACGTTAGATGACTGCAGTGAACGAATCAGCATATCATTAAAGATGGGTATTTCATCAAAAAAGGGAATTTTTGAGTATTGGTAGATAATATAAACCACTACTTTCTGTACAATTGTGGAAGAAACACAGGCATTTCATCCATCATTTGGTATATATATAAACTGCTCACTTTTAGCATAAAATTACCAAACAAACTGCAATAAAAGAATCTACAATCTGTGTCATTCAACGTTAGATGACTGCAGTGAACGAATCAGCATATCATTAAAGATGGGTATTTCATCAAAAAAGGGAATTTGTCTGTCAGACAACCGTGAGACCATGCCAAGACCCATCATACGAGCCAGCAACGATCCTCTACTGAGCCATGCTTAAGATAACCATGAAGCTCCGTTAATCACGCTCTGGTCACACGGTCCTAGCTCATCAACCAGACATGGGTTTCTGTCTTCTTAGGAATCAAGAATACAGAGGTACGAGCCTATAGAACAGATCCTGTTCAAGTAAGGTCGTGCTTCATCTTCTACTTGTGGTCTATATAAAGCACTGCTCTTTTCCACCTTGCACCGATGTGGGATATATAACTAAACCTATTCTAAGCTTGTCCTCTTTCACAAATCTATTTCCATTTTTATATTAACAATTCAAAAACCAAACAGAAAACTATTTACACTGAAATCTCTCTTATTTATATATTATGACAATCCAAAAAAACAAGAAATTGCTGGGTATTATTTGTTTACCTGAAAACGGAACGGGTTGATGGTAAAACTAGTAAATTTTCAAGTCTAGCATTGATTTGCATATCTTTCGTTTTCCTTGTCATAATTTCATTGTGATTTTATGAATGATGTATATGTTTGATTATACTTAATAGATGAAGGCATAACAGGGAAAATTATAAAAAATGTAGATAGACGCATGATGGGTTGTGGCATGGCCAGAACCGTGTGACCAGAGCGTGATTAATGGAGCTTCATGGCTCAGTAGAGAATCGTTGTCGGCCCATCTGATGGGTTGTGGCATGGTCTCATGGTTGTCTGACAGACAAATTCTTTTTTTTTTTTTATGAAATGTCCATAATTTAAATGTTGTTTTGTGTATCAAAAGATTAATGCTTTTGCAGAACTCATATGGAAAGAAAATGTGCGCAACCTATACCAAATGAAGAAATGGGCACTGTTTTTGTTTTTTCCCACAATTATGCTATTAAAGATGTCATTTCGTATATCAAAAGATTAATGCTTTTGCAGAACTCATGGGGAAAGAAAACGTACGCAACTTATACCAAATGATGAAATGGGCACTATTTTTGTTTTTTCCCACAATTATGTTATGAATGAAGTTACATGTAAAATATAAGATGCATAGTTTGTGTTGGATAAAATGCCCAAAACGAGATTAGCCTTTCATTAAACCGAATTAGTATGCTTCACTGACAGACAATTCAATCTATATTTTTGTTAGTTTTATGCTAAACGCGAGAAGAACAAACAAGGTGATTTTATTTTTATTCGGGCACGTACTAAGAATCTTCCAATTGAGCACATGATAGATAGTAACTACGAGAGTCTCACAACTTGTCACTTGTAATTCCTTAAGTAGATTTTTGAATCTATTTATTCACTTTTATTTCAATTGATTACTTCAAAGTCTTTCCAAACGATTTCAAAGCTCGAATTTTGTTTCTAGTTGATTGTTTCAAAGGTCGGCTTCGGGGTTCAAGATCACAAATTATGAAGAAAAAACAAAGATTTTTTAAGCGAAAGAACAAAGGTCAATAACTCTAGAAAAAAAATTGAGCTGGGTTTCTAGGGTCTATGTTAATAAACATAGAACGATTCCGGAACGCATGAGGTTGATGTTAAACACACGGCCATGTTTTTCGAAAACGAGACATTGGCGGGCTTTCGAATGAGTAAAGGTCCTCGTATTTTTATTTTGTGTTTTCTACATAGTAATGATCATATATATTTTTTAATATCTGGTAGTGAGAGATTTGAACACCGGAAAAAAGGGAAGTAAAATCTTGAGTCAATGAAAAGAGGCCATTATCCAATATGGTTGGGTCATTTTGTATGGTAAACTTGTGCTGTCACTCCTTGTGTCCGTTAACACCGAGGGAAGGGGTAAAACAAAACCTTCATTTCATCCATCGATCGCTAGTTGGAACCCTAACAATTGATCTTCTTCATCATATAATATTCAAATTCAAATGGATTGCTGTGCTTTGAATATATCACCATCCTTATTATTATCTCTTCCGATTCTGTCTTCCAATTATCATCTTCGGAAGTCGATCTGTTTCGGTGACACAACACGCCTGGCCTGAAGATCCAAGCATCTGGTGCTTCAGACAATGCTTCGCAGCTTGTTGTATTCTTTTCTTATATTATAAATAAATTGCATCCATTCTAATTTATTACTACTTGTTCATTCTTCTCCTTATTATTATTGAATAACTAGAACCAAATGTCAAGTGCTCGAGAAACTTAGTAATTGATAGGTGTGAAATGAAAATTATCAGGCCTTTTTATTTTGTTTCTGGCCTCTACTCTACATACTATTTCTTTTCTACTGAGTAATTGATTGTTCTGACTTTAATCATAATAATCAGAGTTTCGACACACAAATCCATTTTGTATATGTATGTGCCATTGTATATTATGGATGGCATGTAATTTCCATGTACACCTGTAAACGAACCGAACGAAATGTTTGTTCGTTTAACTTAACTGAACAAACGCAAACAGTTAAAAGAACATGGTTGTATTGTTCTTGTTCATTTGTTAACAAAATGAAACTGTTCGTGTCCGTTTCATTAATGGAGTAAACAAACAGTTCATGAACATAATTAACAAACATAGATGAACGAGTATAACAAACATGGATGTAGTGATGAACAAATATAACAAAACATAGTTTGTTTATTAAATAAACGGTTCGGACTTCCCACCGAACAGTTCATTGAACAGATGTTTCGTTTACTGGCCTATTTCCATGAATTCAATTTTTAAGGATATATTATTGAGAAAGAAAAAATAGCTGATAATATTTTGAATTTTGCAGTCTTCATCGAATGCGGTAGGTGATATGCACAGAAAATTAAGCAGTCTTGAGTCGCTTTTTTGCTATGATAAATCTGTGCCTGAGGAAATCATTGAGAAGCCTGTGTTGGATTATCTTTAAGTGAAAAGAATGTTGGCAATAAAGCACGGTGTACTTGTTGTGAAGCTAAGGGTGCTATCCTTTGTGCCACTTGTTCTGGATCTGGATTGTATGTTGACTCTATATTGGAAAGTCAAGGTATCATAGTCAAAGTCCGATGCCTAGGTAAATCTCTATCTTTAGTTTTTACTTTTACCACACCGTTGATTACATTGAAAAATATGTGTTGATGCTAAATGCTATATGAACTTAAAAACAACGGGGTTTTGCATATGATCGATGCATGGTACAGGCTTGGTAAAAAAAGGTCAAACCTATAGCTAACCTCATCTGGCCGTTAACCTCTGCAGGCAATATGACAATACATGTATGGACTTGTTCAAATTTAATAACAATATGTTTGAACT